>NC_142462.1:25198551-25501582 GCF_049115385.1 Moschus berezovskii | reverse complement strand
AAAGATCATGGCATCTGGTCCCATCACTTCATGGGAAATAGATGGAAAAACAGTGGAAACAGTGTCAGACTTTATTTTTGGGGGCTCCAAAATCACTGCAGATGCTGATTGCAGCCATGAAATTAAAAGACGCTTACTCCTTGGAAGGAAAGTTATGACCAACCTTGATAGTATATTGAAAAGCAGATATATTACTTTGCAAACCAAGGTCCGTCTAGTCAAGGCTATGGTTTTTCCCGTGGTCATGTATGGATGTGAGAGTTGGACTGTGAAGAAAGCTGATCGCCAAAGAATTGATGTTTTTGAACTGTGGTGCTGGAGAAGACTCTTGAGAGTCCCTTGGACTGCAGGGAGATCCAACCAGTCCATTCTAGAGGAGATCAATCCTGGGTGTTCATTGGAAGGACTGATGCTAAAGCTGAAACTGCAATACTTTGGCCACCGCATGCGACGAGTTGACTCACTGGAAAAGACTCTGATGCTGGGAAAGGTTGGGGGCGGGAGGAGAAGGGGACGACGGAGAATGAGATGGCTGGATGGCATCACCGACTCTGTGGACATGAGTTTGAGTGAATTCCGGGAGTTGGTGATGGACAGGGAGGCCTGGCGTGCTGTGATTCATGGGGTTGCGGAGAGTCGGACACGACTGAGCGACTGAACTGAACTGAACTGAACAGCAGTGAACTTCAAAAAGAGATATATCACACAGGACATAAGGGTGACATGAGGGGATACATTTTACTACACATAATTGAAAGAAATATTAGACCTCCAAGCTTTGGAAACAATCCTTTAAAATACAGCGATTTGTACTACACCAATCGCTGATTCAGGGTTACACTTGAAACTGTTGGTAAAAATAAGGAATAGAAACAGAAGATGAACCAGAAATGTCTTTGTGCAGGAAATGTTTTTAATAATTTGAAATTTATTAGAAGAAAATAATTTTAAATTTTCTATTTGTTCCTAATTTATAAGTATCCATATAATATATGTTTGCACCATCAGTTGACATTCTTATATAAATATGCAAAATTTATCATTAAGACTGATTACTATGTGATAAACTACATAAGAAATAATAAATTGGAACGTGTATAATCAGAATAAAACAAATCATTCCAAATATTTCAGTCAGTCAGTCAGTTCAGTCGCTCAGTAGTGTCCGACTCTTTGTGACCCCATGGACAGCAGCATGCCAGGCCTCCCTGTCCATCACCAACTCCTGGAGTTTCCTCAAACTCATGTCCATTGAGTCAATGATGCCATCCAACCATCTCATCTTCTGTTGTCCTCTTCTCCTCCCACCTTCAATCTTTCCCAGCATGAGGGTCTTTTCAAATGAGTCAGCTATTCACATCAGGTGGCCAAAGTATTGGAGTTTCAGCTTTAGTATCAGTCCTTCCAATGAACACCCAGGATTGATCTCCTCCAGAATGGATTGGTTGGATCTCCTTGAAGTCCAAGGGACTCTCAAGAGTCTTCTCTAGCACCACAGTTCAAAAGCATCAATTCTTCGGTGATCAGCTTTCTTCACAGTCCAACTCTCACATCCATACATGACCACGGGAAAAACCACAGCCTTGACTAGACGGACCTTTGTTGGCAAACTAATGTCTCTGCTTTTTAATATACTATCTAGGTTTGTCATAACTTTCCTTCCAAGGAGTAAGCGTCTTTTAATTTCATGGCTGCAATCAGCATCCGCAGTGATTTTGGAGCCCAAAAACTAAAGTCTGACACTGTTTCCACTGTTTCCCCATTTATTTCCCATGAAGTGATGGGACCAGATGCCATGATCTTTGTTTTCTGAATGTTGAGCTTCAAGCCAACCTTTTCACTCTCCTCTTTCACTTTCATCAAGAGGCTTTTGAGTTCCTCTGCACTTTCTGCCATAAGGGTAGTGTCATCTGCATATATGAGGTTATTGATATTTCTCCCAGCAATCTTGATTCCAGCTTGTGCTTCTTCCAGCCCAGCGTTCCTCATGATGTACTCTGCATAGAAGTTAAATAAGCAGGGTGACAATATACAACCTTGACGTACTCCTTTTCCTATTTGGAACCAGTCTCTTGTTCCATGTCCAGTTCTAACTGTTGCTTCCTGACCTGCATACAGGTTTCTCAAGAGGCAGGTCAGGTGGTCTGGTATTCCCATCTCTTTCAGAATTTTCCACAGTTTATTGTGATCTACACAGTCAAATGCTTTGGCATAGTCAATGAAGCAGAAATAGACAGGAGGAGATACCCCATGCCCAAGGTCAGGAGTGGTGGCTCTACTCGCTGGACCAGCAGTGAGGAGATACCCCACGTCCAAGGGCAAAGCAGAAGCCCCAGAAGGAGGGTAGGAGGGGCGAATTAGCATTTAGAATCAAACCCCATTCCTGCTAGAGATGCTCAGAAGGCTCAAACAAACCATGTGCACACCAGGACCCAGGACCCCACAGACTCTAAGATGGAACTGTGCTTGAACGTCTGCTGTGTAGGTACGGGTCGGTGGTGGTCTGCCGCACAGACAGAGGCTCTGGGTGCAGCAGACTTGGGTATGGCATATGCCCTCTTGGAGGAGGTTGCCATTAACCCCACCATAGAGCTGCTAGAACTTACATAGGACTGGGAAATAGACTCTGGGAGGGTACAACGGAAACCTGTGCACCAGGACCCAGAAGAAAAAGCAGTGACCCCACAGGTGACTGCCCCAGACTTGCCTGTGGGTGTCCGGGTGACTCTGGCAGAGGTGTGGGTCAATGGTGGCCTGCTGCGGGGTTGGGGGCACTGAGTGTAGCAGTTCTTGCAATGGATCTTTTGAAGGAGGTCACCTCTGTCTTCACTGCCTCCATCATAATTTCAGTTCAGTTCATTCGCTCAGTAATGTCCGACTCTTTGAGACCCCATGAATCACAGCACGCCAGGCCTCCCTGTCCATCACCAACTCCCGGAGTTCACTCAAACTCATGTCCACTGAGTCGGTGATGCCATCCAGCCATCTCATTCTTTGTCGTCCCCTTCTCCTCCTGCCTCCAATCCCTCCCAGCATCAGAGTCTTTTCCAGTGAGTCAGCTCTTCGCATGAGGTAGCCAAAGTACTGGAGTTTCACCTTTAGCATCAGTCCTTCCAATGTAACACCCAGGATTGATCTCCTCTAGAATGGACTGGTTGGATCTCCTTGCAGTCCAAGGGACTCTCAAGAGTCTTCTCCAGGACCACAGTTCAAAAGCATCAATTCTTCAGCGATCAGCTTTCTTCACAGTCCAACTCTCACATCCATACATGACCATGGGAAAAACCATAGCCTTGACTAGACAGACCTTTGTTGGCAAACTAATGTCTCTGCTCTTTAATATACTATCAAGGTTGGTAATAACTTTCCTTCCAAGGAGTAAGCGTCTTTTAATTTCATGGATGCAATCAGCATCCGCAGTAATTTTGGAGCCCCCAAAAATAAAGTCTGACACTGTTTCCACTGTTTCTCCATCTATTTCCCATGAAGTGATGGGACCAGATGCCATGATCTTTGTTTTCTGAATGTTGAGCTTCCAGCCAACCTTTTCACTCTCCTCTTTCACTTTCATCAAGAGGCTTTTGAGTTTCTCTTCACTCTCTGCCATAAGGGTGGTATCATCTGCATATCTGAGGTTATTGATATTTCTCCCACCAATCTTGATTAAAGCTTGTGCTTCTTCCAGCCCAGCGTTCCTCATGATGTACTCTGCATAGAAGTTAAATAAGCAGGGTGACAATATACAGCCTTGACTTACTCCTTTTCCTATTTGGAACCAGTCTCTTGTTCCATGTCCAGTTCTAACTGTTGCTTCCTGACCTGCATACAGGTTTCTCAAGAGGCAGGTCAGGTGGTCTGGGATTCCCATCTCTTTCAGAATGTTCCACAGTTTATTGTGATCCACACAGTCAAAGGCTTTGGCATAGTCAATGAAGCAGAAATAGATGGGTTTTCTGGAACTCTCTTGCTTTCTCCATGGTCCAGTGGATGTTGGCAATTTGATCTCTGGTGCCTGCCTTTTCTTATAACCTTCTTGAACATCTGGAAGTTCACGGTTCACATATTGCTGAAGCCTGGCTTGGAGAATTTTGAGCATGACGTTACTCACGTGTGAGATGAGTGCAATTGTGCGGTAGTTTGAGCATTCTTTGGCATTGCCTTTCTTTGGGATTGGAATGAAGGCTGACCTTTTCCAGTCCTGTGTCCACTGCTGAGTTTTCCAAATTTGCTGGCATATTGAGTGCAGCACTTTCACAGCATCATCTTTCAAGACTTGAAATAGCTCAACTGGAATTCCATCACCTCCACCAGGTTTGTTCGTAGTGATGCTTTCTAAGGCCCACTTGACTTCACATTCCAAGATGTCTGGCTCTAGGTGAGTGATCATGCCATCGTGATTATTTTGGTCATGAAGATCTTTTTTGTACAGTTCTTCTGTGTATTCTTCCCACCTCTTCTTAATATCTTCTGCTTCTGTTAGGTCCATACCATTTCTGTCCTTTATCGAGCCCATCTTTGCATGAAACGTTCCCTTGGTATCTCTAATTTTCTTGAAGAAATATACTGTTTTTCCTATTCTGTTGTTTTCCTCTATTTCTTTGCATTGATTGCTGAGGAAGGCTTTCTTATCTCCTTGCTATTCTTGGAACTCTGCATTTGATGCTTTAGTTTGACCCCAGGTAAATAGCAGGGAGGGAACACAGTTCCACCCATCAACAGAAAATTGGATTAACGATTTACTGAGCATGGCCCTGCCAATCAGAACAAGACCCAGTTTCTCCCTCAGTCAGTCTCTCTCACCAGGAAGCTTCCATACCCCTCTTATCCTTATTGATCAGAGGGCAGACAGACTGAAAACCACAATCACAGAAAATTAACCAATCTAATCACATGGACCACAGCCCTGTCTACCTCAATGAAACTATGAGCCAGGCCATGCAGGGCCACCCAAGACAGACAGGTCATGGTGGGGAGTTCTGACAAAACGTGGTCCACTGGAGAAGGGAATGGCAAACCACTTCAGTATTCTTGCCTTAAGAACCCCATGAACAGTATGAAATATTTTAGGCAATCTATCAAATGTAATCAATTATTCTTGAGAGAAATGAAACTAAGTTTTATTTTTTTAAGTACTTTGAAACAACCTATTAATATTTAAAGGGATCTTATGTTCTGTGGACATAGAGTTACAAATAAGATCTGCTCTCTTAGTTTAAACGGATCTCTGGGGAATAAAACACCCCTTACTATGACCCAGGCAATCTATAAACCTCCAACAAGCTAAAACAGGAAAGATAATTATAAATTGAAAAACCTACATTATCACAGAGACTAATATTTGAAATAATTGATAAATATGAATTTGTGTTTGTGTTCCTAGTAACTTATGATACCACCAAATTGTTTTGAGGAAGGCACTCAGAAGGTAGATGTTTAAAATGCCAAATAAATAAAAGTGCTAATAACAGTGTTAACAGACTAAATAAACATCCTAACCCTGTAACCAAAGTGGTTCAATACCTACATAATTTGCCATATACTCAAATAAGGAAGAGAATATAGTAAACATTTAATGTTATAGACTTAGCTATAAAAATAAAACAGTTGCACAGATCATTTCCTACCCTCAATGCTTCTAAGTAATGGCCACAATATAAGGTAAAACTAAAGACGTTATTTAAGAGGACCAATGGATTTTAAGGATCTTAGTTTTAGGAGACTTTTTTCCTCTCTCCTATCTCCCGTTGAGTAATAAAATGTGTCCCACTGAGTTTACGAAGTTAAGATAAAATTTGAAGCCTAAAATTTTGGTTTTATTCCTAAGTTGATAGTTTGATAAAGATGTGTAGAGAACAAAAGCCAACCTATCTCTAAAATCTATCTTTTTTGAAAATAAAATATGTTCAAGAAGAATAATCACTTTATTTCTATTTTTACATTAATATACCAACTAACATTTCAAATTTGTGATTCCTAGTCCTTTACCTAATACACAGAAAAATACCACTGTTCTTTAGTGACATGAAAGTAATCCTCTTTATTAAGTCTTTTAAACATTTTATCATATACTGAGTGAACAATTTGTTCTAGGAATAAATTAGAATAGTAAATGCTTTTGAATTAATTCAGCAAAGAATAATCGGTCACTACTCATATGGCAAAGTCACTCATTTGCCACGCATTTACTGAGAATTAAATGTCCCAGGAACTGAGGAAGCAAAACCAAGTAAGATATCGCTAAGAGCTCAAAAGTACCTCCAACAAGGAACACTCATAGCAAAAAGATAAATATCCCCAAAGACCTCATAATTTGAAGACAGTTTCAATTTGCCCTTTAGCATTTAACTGCACTAAATAACACAGAGGAATATATTTTCAATTGGAAACTTTCCAGTTAAATTTTAATTAAGTTTAAAAAGTAGATGGCAAAAAAGGAAGCACTATTTTTTTTAATCAATATAATAATGTAAACCATCTTTCATCCTTAAGACACTGATAACTTTCATATTTTCCATGTTTAGAAGAAGTAGTTGGTCAAATCATTTTAGGGACCATGTTTCAACAAATTCAAATTTTTTTCGTTCCCTTATTGCAAGAATAATCATATACAAAAACAGGAGAAGCACATTCTCTGAAAGGTTAAAAAAATATGCGTTAGTATTATTAATGTAACATATTTACCAACTAGAACCCTTATTTCAGAGCACACACACATATATTCTTTGAATTACTAAGTATTAATAAAACTACTGCCCTACTATCTTCTACAGAATAACTCACAAAGCCTAAAACGGAGCACAGCATGATTGTGGTCAGGTACAAGAGAGGAAAAAACCAAGACACAGAAATTCTAAATTACTTGTCAAAGACTTGAGAAAACTTAAGAGGCAAAACAGAAAATAACATTTGAAACCTACTATTACAGGTAAATGACAAATTGAATGCAATTTCTCGTGATATTAAAAAATTTATACACGTAAATTAACATATACACATTTACAAATAACTGAAAGAGCCAGGAACATCATAAGAATTTTTTATATAGCCTGAATTACATAGAGAAGTGTGGTTTCAAAATCAAAGCTGCTAAACAGCCGATTCCAGTGAGTCATGTACATTAGTTAAAAGGAACCTGAGAAAATACAGTATATTCAATATAATATTAGTAATTAAATTATGACCCAAGAAGTTTAATTTTATAAGAGGTCTTAATAACCATATATAATAAGCAATATGATCAAGCACTGAAATATATCTTCAGGGAAAAAAAAGGTTAATTTAAAATGTCTTAAAAGTAAAGTTAAAAAAATAGCATGTGTACATAATATTTAAGATGCAACTTAACCATAAAAGTGTGGGTTTTGGGGAGAGGGGTTTGCAAACAATGATGGTACCAATTACAAAATCAAAGAGATCTTGGGGAAATGGTAGATACTGGCTTATAAACGTACCTCTTGAAACACATGAAATTCTATAAAATTCTTCTTTAACCCAAGAGCAATGTGCTTAAACTAAATGTGTGTGTGTGTGTATATATAAAATATAGATAAAATATATATGTATTTTTAAAGAACAATCACATTATAACTATAAAACATTTTATGGCAAGGCTTTATATCCAGCTTATTTTGTTCTCAGAGCATTATTAATAATATAATGTTTATAAAACATTTAATTTCCTCTTCATTACCTCTAAAATCTTTGCAGAAAATCTGATATTATCTTCTTAACAAGGCAAAACTAAGGAAGATCTGTATATCCATCATTTCTAGAGTAACAAAAATATCTTTACCTTCCAGAAGACTTTCACAAAAATCCGACACTGGAATGTTATAATAATGCAAGTGAGGATGAAAATTTTATAATAGGAACTGATTAAATAAATGAGAGGAAAGGCTAATAATAGTTAAAAATGTTTATCAAGAATCAAAGAAAGATGATACCTATTTTTTATTTTTTAAGACAACTATAAAACAATGTCCTGGAGATACTCTTGTTATAAAGTGGTTTTTAAGATGAAAATTGTATTTACTTCTTAGGTTCTTTTTTTCAAATATATGACCAAATAAATAAAATAAAAACCTGACAAAAACATATAGAGTCTATAGCAAAAAGGCCTGCATCAGCCTACTATCTTAAAAAAATAAATAGGAGGTAGATATTTACATAGATTTTAGTAGTGATAAAAAGAATAACCAGCTCTCTATTGCTTCAAAATGATCAGCCCCACAATGCCACTCTCAATTCTATATTGAATTTTTGTTCATAATGAACAAAATGTAAGAGTGTTTTTATGTTTTTTCTTTTATTTATTTGTTGTTTTATGCATTCCAGTATGTTATGCTTATGCTTTGGATTTCTTTTTTTTATATAAATCAGAAAATCATGTTGTGATGAGAATTATTCATGGGTCTCTTCTGATATTAGAACTTACCCTAAACTTAAATGAGTTTAATCTCCAGGAAAGCTCTCATGATATTCTACATAAACTATTTAAAAAAACAGTGGTCTAATATTATAGACTTTTTCAAGTTTGTTGAAGCACTCTGTATTTCTTCACTGGAATTTATACTTTTTCTACCTCAATGACGGCATAAAGAAGTTGTGAAATTTAAAACCACATGACTAACTTAAGAAATTAAAACAAGCAAATTATACTTCTAATGACAAATAAATGACATCATTTTGGAAGCAAATATTTAAAATCTTATAAAGGTATTAATACACAGTAACTAATAATTTTTGAATCATTTAATTTCTATGCCATTATAAACGTACCTCTTGAAACACATGAAATTCTACATAAAATTCAGGGGTTTATCAAAAGACAATTTTTGAAGGATCAGAAAGTGTTCCCATAACATACTAGAAAATTCTTTGTGTCACTGTCCTTTGAAAGAGGATACCTCTGTTTAGATGAGGTCTCCTTTCTATCACCCACCCACTGTTTCATCTCACTGAAAGCTTTGCTCAGTTTCATCATCTCAGCAAGAGAGGCAAATGGCTAAAATTAGCAGTCGCTGGACCCTCAGAAATAGCCACTATGCCATATCACCTGAGATTCCTGATTAGAATTATGTCTGATTTTTTAAAAAAAAGTAACAAAACAAAACAAAGAAACAAAGAAGAAAACAAAACATAAAACAAAAAAATGTCTACCTAGGCCATCTTTTCACCTTTCTTTATTTCATAAGAGAGAAGCATTCAACACATTTTTTTGAAAAATTATAAAGTACTAACAAAGCTCATGTCAATAAAAAGTATTTCTTAACATTACTGCTAAAAAATTGATCAACTTTTATATGCTAACAAAACTCAGTAATTTTATTGCTTTATGAGATAAAATATAATAACCTTAGCGCAAAGAGTTTAGATCATTTTTGTGGCCTCTATAGAACACAGTCAACTTCTCATGTCAAGGGAAAATTAATTCTCTTTTGCTCAAAATCCAGATTATCACTCTTAACTATATCTAAATCCAGAGAATAACCATGTGTAGCACATTGGATGAAATTTGTTTCTGAAGTACTTTTTTCACTAAATAAGATTTTAAGAAAGGTCCTATACTGTGATTTTTCCCCCCATTATATGTGATGAGAAAATAATTAGGATGGAAACTTAATCCCCTAAAGATAAAGTCTCAACATCCAGCTTACCTGACAAGATTTTCATTGTCTCCAGTTCCCTTGCAAGTTGCACATTCAGTTCGTAAATCTTCAGCCTTGGGCTTCTTTTGTAACACAGACTGCCTTTGTCTTCTCTCTCGAGGAACTCTTTCCTGTCATACAAGGAAGAAACAAAATATAAAATCAGGATATGAGGAAAACAGAAATAATTTTAAGCAAGGAAGTTTTTCAAAGTTTAGACTATGCAAAATATGCTTAACTTATTCCAACCTCATGTTTTTCTTCCTCAGGAATGAAGCTTCGTTTTCGTCCTCTGGTTCTCTAAAAAAAAGAAAGAAAGAAAGAAAAATCCACAAAAATATCCAATGTTTAATTAACAGTAAAAATAAATTTCCTCTGTTAAATGTTACTGCTTTCTGCAAGAAGATCCAACCAGTCCATTCTAAAGGAGATCAGTCCTGGGTGTTCATTGGAAGGACTGATGCTAAAGCTGAAACTCCAATACTTTGGCCACCTCATGTGAAGAGGTGACTCACTGGAAAAGACTCTGATGCTGGGAAGGATTGGGGGCAGGAGGAGAAGGGGACAACAGAGAATGAGATGGCTGGATAGCATCACTGACTCGATGGACATGAGTTTGAGTGAACTCCAGGAGTTGGTGATGGACAGGGAGGCCTGGCGTGCTGTGATTCATGGGGTCGCAAAGAGTCGGACACGACTGAGAGACTAAACTGAACTGAACTGAACTGAAATGTTACTGCTTAGGTTAAGCACTTGGAAAGTTAGCAGCATTTCTAATTAATGCAGTACTGCTCTATTGTACTTTTGTTACAATTTATATCATAGAAAATAAAAACATAACAAATTAAGTACATCCTACAGTAACAATGCTTTATTTTTAAATAAGAATTGATGCTTTTGAACTGTGGTGTTGGAGAAGACTCTTGAGAGTCCCTTATACTGCCAGGAGATCCAACCAGTCCATTCTAGAGGAGATCAATCCTGGATGTTCATTGGAGGGACTGATGCTAAAGCTGAAGCTGCAATACTTTGGCCACCTCATGCGACGAGTTGACTCACTGGAAAAGACTCTGATGCTGGGAAAGGTTGGGGGCGGGAGGAGAAGGGGACGACGGAGAATGAGATGGCTGGATGGCATCACCGACTCTGTGGACATGAGTTTGAGTGAACTCCGGGAGTTGGTGATGGACAGGGAGGCCTGGCGTGCTGTGACTCATGGGGTCGCGGAGAGTCGGACACGACTGAGCGACTGAACTGATTTACCATTTCTGAGTAATACTTCAAGTTTTCAAACATCTGGTTGCTGCTGCTGAATCACTTCAGTCATATCCGACTCTGTGTGACCCCATAGACGGAAGCCCACCCGGCCCTGGGATTCTCCAGGCAAGAACACTGGAGTGGGTTGCCATTTCCTTCTCCAATGTGTGAAAGTGAAAGTGAAGTCGCTCAGTCGTGTCCGACCCTTAGCGACCCCATGGACTGCAGCCTACCAGGCTCCTCTATCCATGGGATTTTCTAGGCAAGAGTACTGGAGTGGCTTGCCATTGCCTTCTCCAAAACATCTGGTTAGATTCCATCAATTGGAAGCTTTACATACCCATGGAAGAGCTAATCTTTAGGTAGGTTGGTAAGGAGTCCAGGGCCCTCAAGGAGAAAGGGGTCTGGGGCTCTCAAGAAGGAGAAAAGGACAAAGGTTTTTTTCCTACATTGCTTTGTCTTAGTCAACATAACAATCTATCTTGCTCAAGGACATGTTTCTCCTTAAAAAGAACATTCTGACTAATCTTGTTATCTTAAGACATATATTGTGGGAGTGGGTATGGTAAGACCTTTATATTGTTAGCTCTAATCTTGTTAATTTAAGATGTATGTTGTGGGAGCAGGTCTAGTAAAAGTATATAAGGCCTTGATAAGACTAGTGAGCTCTAGGGGCACTATCCTTCCCCCTTCTGATGTCTATGTCAGAAACTTTCCCATTTTATACTTTAATAAGTCTGCTACACAAAAGCTCTTGGGTGATCAAGCCTGGTCCCTGGTCCTAAAGCTAAATCTTCTTTGGAGATCACAAGTCTGACATCATTCACTGTAAGCTATCACCCATATTGCAATTACCATCATATCAAAGTATAATGTCACACTGATCCTATCTCATAACTACAGTTACATATCTCTACATTTATAAATTGTTTTATATTTTATGAAAGTATTTTTAAATGAATAAACATTTATAATTATCTAAGTCATTTTAACTTAAGTGCATATATTACAAGAAGGTAATCATTTATGTATTCCTGCAGCAATTTTAAATAACTAAATACAAGAAACCAACATAAACAATTTCTACCCAGAAAAAAAAGTTTGTTACTAGCAACGTGAAATTATAGCATCTTAGAGTTCTGAGAAAGCAGGTCACGGAAGTAACTCGATCAGCTGTGATCACACAGCTTGTAACTGACTGAAGGGGAACTTCAAACCCAGGTTTTACGACTCTCAATTCAGTGATTTTTCTTGCATGATAAATCCAAGATTAATAATTTAATCCCACATCAAGATGAGTAAAACTATCAAAAGAAAGCAAATGTCTTATTCTCACTTGATAGTTAAATAAACTGTAGCACTCTAATTACATTTTGAAACAAATAAATGACACAAAGGAGACAAACCTACCCAAAAGAGTGGAGACCTCAATACCTCAAGCTGACTCTATATTCCACCCAATTTGGTACTCTAAATATACAATGACTAACATCATCCATTACCAAAGTGATTTATAACAAGTTTCTTTAGCAAATATGATATAACTAGCATTTCCAAAAATTAAAAATAAGAGGATTTAATCCAAACAGAGCGCTTCACAATATCAAGTCCCTCAACCAAGAAAATACTGAGAGTAGTGGGTTTTTGCCCCCTAGTTTTAATGAAGTGCCAGCAACTGTAACTGTTGTAATTCACACTAGTCTACAAACATATGTTAAACATGGTATCTCCAGTGAATCAAAAACATAAGGGGAGTTAAAAAGGAGAAATGACAGGGGAAAAAAAAAGGTTTCCCTCATCCAACAAGTTTCAATAATCAAAGAGCTTGCCCCATCTTAGATGTACCTAAGTATTCATAACAAGGTGGTCATTTCATGGTATACACTGAGCCTGACACTACTTTAGAAACAAGATAAAGCAGAAGGGAGAACATAGTGCATGGAAGAAGGAAAAAAAATTATTTAATAAGTATGTGCTTTAGAACTTAACACAGATATATTATCCAGACGTTCCAAATGATTGATGAGGTTCCTTTTCAATTATTACACGCTTAAAAGTAAATGAAAGTTTGAAAATCATTCCAAATCTTAACACGTTCCTATTTTTTTCTTCTTTGTTATTTTTTAAGTACTTTATTTGCTCAGGGAACACTGACATTCTGAGCTGCTTCGATCACCTAGCTCTGTCTTTGACACATTTACTTGAAAACAGGAGGTGATAAAAACACCCACAAAGAGTGGCATAATATTAGAGACAATGGATCTAAGTTAGGAAAGAATAAAACATTTGCAACTATAGGCATCATTTTAAAAGCACATTCATCTGAAATAAATATTTCAATAACTTCACTCGTTTGGACTAATAAACATAACAAATTTTAATTCTGGGTTAATTTAATTTATAATTAATTCAGATGTATGATTATTTTCCCAAGGTTAGAATGATTCATTTCACAAATGAACTAAATTTAAAACTAAAAGACAGTGTCTCAACATCTTTGATATCATTAATATGGATTTCACAGTCATTTGTGCACTGATTTCTCTAAGTCTGACATATCTTTTTGATGATAAATCATCATTTACACAAATAACAATAAATAAGCCACATGTGGTTAGACAAAACGAAGAATGCCTTCCTATGCAATTTATATATAAAAAGATAAAATGCTTATTTAGTAACAAAATTCAAAATTCAATGTTAATTAGGACAATTAAACCTTGAAAACCTCTGTCAGGCTAAAATAGCTTCAGATTTATGCTGAGGAATAAATGTCAGGGCTGTGTTACAGCTGTTCAAAATGCTTCAATGAAATATATATACAGCATATATATTTTTTTCCTTAAAAATATTTGTTTTCCAATTAAAAAATACATTAAAAACAATCGTATACTAAAACTCATAAAACATTCAAAAGAGAAAAATGTTATATACATAAACAAAGTGTGAACAAAGCACCATCTGTTTCTGTTGGCTACAGGCATACAACAGATGGAATGGTGATCACCAAAAACGAGTGTTTTCCCTTCTTGTCAACTGACTAGAGTTTATTTTTACCTTATTTATATTAACCAGGTTGGGAAAATAGGTGGAAAATAAAAAGAATATCATGACCAGTTTCACTTAACATTATAAATTAAAATAACCACAAGCCTAAAAAGATAAAAGCTACATTTTATATAACAAATGTTTCTGTAACACCCTTCTCATAGGTAATGGCATATTCAAAATAAGGAAAATCCTGAAGCTCCACATAGTCCTGTTCTCTTTATTTCATACACCTGGAAATAAATTAAATGATGAATTTCCAAAAGGCAAAAAGCACAGCAGCAGCCTGTGGGTTCCAAATAAGATTACTTGACATAAGGACACCCACAGTGGCTCTCTTCCAAGTGAGTCAAGGTGAATTAAGCGTGGTTTAGTTCGCCAAAAAATTTTTTGCCTAGGTTTCTGCTAAGGATCTATGACAGACACACAGGTTATATATCTGTTTAGTACTTCAGAGGTCCCCTTGGGTCTGATAATAAACTCAAACATAATTCTGATATCTAAAGCCCCCCCAAACATAATCCTTTCTTCCAAGAACTATATTAATTAATCAAAATCATTAGCATAAAGATAACAAATAAATTAAGACTTGGGCAATGAATGCCTAGTTGCCTTTAGTCATTTTAATAGGGCTGAATCCAATGCTTCTATTATTTCTACTAAACTAGCATCTAAAAATTGTATGTATGAAAAATAAATTCCAGATTTTAAAATTTTCTCTGTTAAACAGACTATACAACAGACGTAAAACATATGTTTACGTGTAAAACTATTTTAAAAACAAACGAAAGCAGACCCTCAGATATTTGACTATCTTTCAAATGAAGCTTGCCACTTAGACTACCGATTTGTTAAGTAAAACAGATTGGAAAACAGATTAACAATGTATTTAAGTCTATTTCTAGAATAATGATCTATAAGAAAAGGTTAATTCTGAAAAAAAATATGGCTTCAGTCAAAGCTGTTAAAAAGTACTTTGACATTTTACTGCATTTATCTTTCCAAAAAAGGAGATACATAAAACAATAAAAAAATGTATGACACAGAAAGAAAGATCTGACAACTTCAAAGAGAGTAGAAGATGATACGCTGTGCGTAAGAGTATGGAAAGATAGTCCCAGCTAGTCCCTTTGGCACCTGGATAAAAGATGAAAAGTCACTAAATGACACAGAGTGTAAAGAAAACGAAAAGAAAATATGAAAGCTTTCAAGTTACATTAAAGTTATTAGAAAATATCCCAAAAAGTACAAATATCAATTTTAAAGTAACTTCAAAAGGAACATGGGTAAGCTAATTTATATTTTCTTCAAAAGTAATTTTCTTGCCTAAAAGCAAGTGAAAAGTTTCTACATTAAAAAAAAAAATGCAGAGAAAATGTCTAAATAACAAGATACTTAAAGGGAAGGCTGCCTTTCAAGTAATTCTATAGTTTCACCAATGAAATATGATTAATACGTACAAGGAGAAACAAACTAACTCCCTTCCTAACAATTAAGGGCTAGGGAAAAGAGTCTTTCAAAGTATACTAAGCTTCTGATACATAGCAAAAGTGGAAAAGAACTCATTGGTGAAATACACACTAAGTACCTACTATAGAAGGTAACGGATACATAGAGGTGAACAGGAGAGCCTCTGTCCATTTGGGTTCAGAACAAATAATTAAATGTATAATTATTTATAAATTTGGAAAGGGCAACGAAGGTGAAGCATAAAAATAAAGTCACGTACTGCTCAAATCTTTAATCAAAACTGTTCTAAAATTCAAGTCAGTCATAATTTATACTCTTAATAATGACACAAAGTTGATATAAAACTACATTCACCTTAAAGATGGGTAGGGAGAAAATGCCACACAAAACTGGAAAAAAAAAAATTCTCAAAGGAACACACTTACATGTGACACTGGTGTCCCTCAGGAAAGAATGGAAAAACAAAGAGTTCAGATAGGCAAGAAGATAAAAGAATCAAGGACAGTAGCAAACACATTACTAAAATAACAAAGGCGGGAGGAAAGATACTGGAATTGTAAGGAAGGCATGAGGTACCTAGATATCCAGGCTGCTAA
Organism: Moschus berezovskii; assembly: GCF_049115385.1. NCBI lineage: Eukaryota > Metazoa > Chordata > Mammalia > Artiodactyla > Moschidae > Moschus > Moschus berezovskii. The sequence goes on along the minus strand of NC_142462.1, from coordinate 25,485,564 downwards.
GTAACTGTGAGAATAAAGATGGTAATCGGATTTGAAATGTAGAAAAGAAACCCACAACATACTGAGGGCATGTGAATTTACTTTTAATCATGATTATTTCACACACACGAATCTTAAAATTAAAATCAAATATTATTTCATGTAATCTCTACTCAGTGCAGAAAAGCTACGATGATTCCAGAAAACAAGGCAGAATGTTCCATATAATACAGTTCTAATTATCAGTTCCAGTTTTACTATCCAAACATCGTTAGCATTCAGGTAATAGAAGTGTAAATATTTAAAGATAAACGAACAGGTCTTTATTATGTAAAGAGTCTCTGTTCATTCATCTGTTAAGCTAATAAACATACCAAAAAAATAATTATAAAGTAACCTGGGCAGCAAAATCAAATAACTTTATGTGAACAATCTTTCAATTAATTACTCCTCAGAGTACTTTTCCAGAACTTCATCATAGGTTTTACTTTCTTAGATCATAAGAACTAAAATTGAGGGATGATGGCAATAATGACACAGATGAATAACGCTTTACAGCAGATCTATAATCTGTCACTTTTCATTTAAGAGTCCAACTACAACATCATTTTTGCACTATCGACTGAGCGACTAAACTGAACTGAATAGAGAACAGATAACAGAAAGGTTGAAGAGGATTCATCATTTCTGTTTCTTTTAAAATATCAACAGTGTCATTAGCCAACAACAAAATGCATATCAAAACCACAATGATATACCCTAAGTGTTCTTGTGCTAAAATCAAGGTGTTAGCGGATGCATTCCTTTCTGGAGGTTCTACGAAGAGAATCACTTTGCTTGCTTTTCCATCTCCTAGAGACTGCCAGCATTCCATGGCCCCTTTCCTCCAACTACAAAGGCGGCATATCTCTGACTCATAGTCTACAGTCACATCTCCCTCTTACTTTCAGTTCTGCTGCTGCTAAGTCACTTCAGTCGTATCCGACTCTGTGTGACCCCATAGACGGAAGCCTATCAGGCTCCCCTGTCCCTGGGATTCTCCGAGCAAGAACACTGGAGTGGGTTGCCATTTCCTTCTCCAATGTGTGAAAGTGAAAAGGGAAAGTGAAGTCGCTCAATCGTGTCCGACCCTTAGCGACCCCACGGACTGCAGCCTACCAGGCTCCTCCATCCATGGGATTTTCTAGGCAAGAGTACTGGAGTGGCTTGCCATTGCCTTCTTCTTCTTTCAGTTCAGTCGTGTCCAAATTTACGACCCCATGGACTGCAGCACGCCAGGCTTCCCAGTCCATCACCAACTCCCGGAGTTTGCTCAAACTCATGTCCACTGAGTTGGTGATGGCTCCCAACCATCTCATCCTCTCTTGTCCCCTTCTCCTCCTGCCTTCAATCTTTCCCAGCAGCAGGGTCTTTTCCAATGAGTCAGTTCTTTGCATCAGATGGCCAAAGTATTGGACCTTCAGCTTCAACATCAGTCCTTCCAATGAACATCCAGGACTGATCTCCTGTAGTATGGACTGGTTGGATCTCCTTGCAGTCCTCAAGAGGACTCTCAAGAGGACCCTCAAGGGACTCTTGAAAGTTTTCTCCAACACCACAGTTCAAAAGCATCAATTCTTCAGCGCTCAGCTTTCTTTATAGTCCAACTCTCATATCCATATGTGATTACTGGAAAAACCATAGCCTTGACTAGACTGACCTTTGTTGGCAAAGTAATGTCTCTGCTTTTTAATATGCTGTCTAGGTTTGTCATAACTTTTCTTCCAAGTAGCAAGCGTCTTTTAATTTCATGGCTGCAGTCACCATCCGCAGTGATTGTGGAACCCAAGAAAATAAAAGTCTTTCACTGTTTCCATTGTTTCCCCATCTATTTGCCATGAAGTGATGGGACCAGATGCCATGATCTCCCACAAGAGACTGACCCAGACTTGCCCGTGAGTGTCCTGGAGTCTCTGGCGGAGGCATGGGTTGGCGGCCTGCTGTAGGGTCAGGGGAACTGAGTGCAGCAGTGCGTGCATGGGACCTTCTGAAGGAGGTCACCATTATCTTCATTACCTCCACCATAGTTTGGCCTCAGGTCAAACAATAAGAAGGGAACATAGTCCCTGCCCATCATCAGAAAATTGGATTAAAGATTTATTGAGCATGGCCCCACCCCTCAGAACAAGACCCAGTTTCACCCTCAGTCAGCCTCTCCCATCAGGAAGCTTCCATAAATCTCTTATCCTTATCTATCAGAGGGCAGACAGAATGAAAACCACAGTCACAGAAAACTAACCAAACTGATCACGCGGACCACAGCCTTGTCTAATTCAATGAGACTATGAGCCATGTCATGCAGGGCCATCCAAGATGGATGGGTCATGGTGGAGAGTTCTGACAAAATGCCTCACCGGAAACGGGAATGGCAAACCACTTCAATACTCTTGCCTTGAGAACCCATGAACAGTATGAAAAGGAAAAAGACAGGACACTGAAAGATGAACTCCCCAGGTCAGTAGGTGCCCAATATGCTACAGGAGAACTGTGGAGAAATAACTCCAGAAAGAATGAGGAGATGGAGCCAAAGCAAAACCAACACACAGTTGTGGATGTGACTGGTGATGGAAGTAAAGTCCAATGCTGTAAAGAGCAATATTGCACAGGAACCTGGACTGTTAGGTCCATGAATCAAGGCAAATTAGAAGTGGTCCAATAGGAGATGGCAAGAGTGAACATCGACATTTCAGGAATCAGTGAACTAAAATGGACTGGATTAGGTAAATTTAACTCAGATGACCATTATGACTACTACTGTAGGCAAGAATCCCTTAGAAGAAATGGAGTAGCCATCAAAAGATTGAACCCCTATAATACTGTTTAATCTTCCCATCTCATGGTCCATAACTTTAATCATATCTGCAAAGTCCCTTTTGCCAAGGTAACACATAAAAATGCTCTGGGGATTAGGACATGGACATCTTTGTGGGGTTAGGGGGATTATTCTGCCTACAACACTATGGAAACCAATGAGCTTAATGAGCTTATTAAAGCTATCAGTCTACAGATGGAAATGGGGCATTTAACAGCAGTAATACTTGAAAAATAAAATCCCTAAGTATATTATAATCACATAAACTCACATACTATTATTCTCAATGGTGAAAAACTAAAAGCATTTCCTCTAAGATCAGGAACAAGACAAGGATGCTCCCTCTCAACACTCTTACCACAGTTTTGGAAGTCCTAGCTAAGGCAATCAGAGAAGAAATAAAAGGAATCCAGATTAGAAATGAAGAAGTAAAACTCTATTTCCAGACAACATGATATTATACATAGAAAACCGTAAAGATACTATTAGCAAATTACTAGAGCTAATCAACGAACTTTTAAGTAAAATCACAGGATACAAAATCAATACACAGAAATCACTTGCATTCCTATACACTAAGAATGAAAAATCCAAAAGAGAAATTAAGGGATCAGTCCCATTTATCACTGCAACAAAAAGAATAAAACGCCGAGGAATAAACCTACCTAAGAGACAAAAGAACTTATATACAGAAACGATAAGACACTAATGAAGGAAATCAAAGATGACATAAACAGATGGAGAGATATTCCATGTTCCTGGGTTGGAAGAATCAATACTGTGAAAATGACTATACTACCAAATGCAATCTTTGGATTCAATGCAATCGCTATCAAATAACCAATGGCATTTTTCACAACTAGAACAAAATATTTCACAATTCATATGGAAACACGTAAGACCCCGAATAGCCAAAGCAATTTTGAAAAAGAAGAATGTTGCTGGAGGAATCAGCCTTCCTGACTTCAAACTATACTACAAAGCTAAAGTCATCAAGACAGTATGGTACTGGCACAAAAACAGAACTATAGACCAATGGAATGAGACAGAAAGTCCAGAGATAAACCCATGCACCTATATGGGCACCTTATCTTTGACAAAGGAAGCAAGAATATACAATGGAGAAAGATAGCCTCTGCAGTAAGTGGCGCTGGGAAAACCAGACAGCTACATGTAAAAGAATGCAATTAGAACACTTCCTAACACCATACACAAAGATAAACTCAAAATGGGTTAAAGATCTAAATGAAAGACCAGAAAGTATATAACTCTTAGAGGAAAACACAGGCAGAACGTTCTATGACATAAATCACAACAAGATCCCCTATGACCCACCTCCTAGAGTAATGGAAATAAAAAGAAACAAGTGGGACCTCATTAAACTTAAAAGCTTTTGCACAGCAAACTATAAACAAGATGAAAAGACAACTTTCATAAAGGGAGAAAATAATAGCAAATGAAACAACTGAGAAAGGATTAATTTCCAAAATATACAAGCCGCTCATGCAACTCAATACCAGAAAAACAAACAACCCAATCAAAAAGTGGGCAGAAGATCTAAACCAACATTTCTCCAAAGAACCTACAGATGGCTAATAAACACATGAAAAGATGCTTAACATCGCTCATTATTGGAGAAGCTACAGTAAGATATCTCACACCAATCACAATGGCAATCATAAAAAAATCTACAAACAATAAATGCTGGAGAGGGTGTAAGAGAAAAGGGAACCCTCTTGCACTGTTGGTGGGAACATAAATTGATACAGTCACTATGAAAGACAGTATGGAGATTCCTTAAAAAACTAGGAATAAAACTACCATATGACCTAACAGTCACACTACTGAGGAAACCATAATTAAAAAAGACACATTTACCCCAGTGTTCACTGCAGCACTATTTACAATAGCTAGGATATGGAAGAAGAAGGCAATGGCAAGCCACTCCAGTACTCTTGCCTAGAAAATCCCATGGATGGAGGAGCCTGGTAGGCTGCAGTCCATGGGGTTGCTACGAGTCAGACATGACTGAGCGACTTCACTTTCCCTTTTCACTTTCACACATTGGAGAAGGAAATGGCAACCCACTCCAGTGTTCTTGCCTGGAGAATCCCAGGGACGGGGGAGCCTGATGGGCTGCCGTCTATGGGGTCGGACACGACTGAAGTGACTTAGCAGCAGTAGCAGGATATGGAAGCAACCTAGATGTCCATCAACAGATGAACGGATAAAGAAGCTGTGGTGAATACATGTAATGGAATATTACTCAGTCATAAAAAGGAACACATCTGAGTCAGTTCCAATGAGGTGGATGAACCTAGAGCCTATCATACAGAGTGAAGTAAGTCAGAAAGAGGAAAACAAATATCATGTATTATTGTATATATATGGAATCTAGAAAGATGGCACTGATGAACCCATCTGCAAGGCAGCAATGGAGATGCAGACACAGAGAACAGACTTGTGGACACAGGGCAGGTAAGAGAGAGTGGGACAAATGGAGCGAGTAGCACGGAAACATATACACTACCATAAGTAAAAGAGATAGCCAGTGGGCATGTGCTGGATGACTCAGGGAGCTCAGACTGGGGTTCTGTGATAACCTAAAGGTATGAGATGGGGTCAGAGGTGGGAGGAAAATTCAAGAGTCGGGGGACATACATATAACAATGGCTAGTCACATCGATGTACAGCAGAAACCAACACCACATTGTAAAGCAATTATCCTTCAATTAAAAATATGTAAATTAAAAAAAAAGATTAAGAAATAAAATGCTACTTTGGATGAAACTTCAGTAACATGAAGATATAAGGATTTCACTTCCTTTCTGTGCAGTCAAGAGATTACCCCTCTTCCATAGGACACAGGAGGTGTATCCTCTGGAGAAAAAGAACCGGAGAGACTCTGTACAGGGATTTTCAGGCACAGAGAAGGAAGCAATGAGGCAGCAAACAGAAACCAGGAAGCATTAATGCAATTCTTCTTTCTAAACCATGAGACCCTTAGCCCCTTTCTCCTCACCTGTCCAGGATCTTGCCAGTCAAAATTATACCTATCAATTAGGAAACAAGAGACTGCTTCAACTGAATTAATGTGGAAAAAACCTATAGATACCGACATTTAGGAAGTTTCCAAAGAAAAAGCCCTGTGATCATAAAATTAACCTTTGGGGAAAACAATGGGCTTACCAGCCCTATATGAGTGGATGACTCCAAAGATTCCTAGGCATCTGAAAGCTTCAACATGAAAAAGATGAACACGAATAGAAATAAGGAAACCAAATGCAGAATACAGAAAAAAAATAAAAAGTATCATATTCATAAGGATATAAAAGAAGTTTTTGTAATCATGAAATAAGAATACTTGCTGTTTTTTAAAGAAATTTGCTATTAAAAGAAACAATGGAAGTACATGGTTATCCTAAATGAGAAAGAGAAAATCTTAAGAGTTTCAAGAGAAGGAAAAAAAGAAATGCATAAAGCAATACTGGGAGCCAGGAGTCAGTCAAGTAATACTCAAAAAAAAAAATTTTATACACAGCCAAATAAGTAATGAAATAAAAAAATTGATTTTTAGACATATAAGATCTAAAAAAATTTACCTCTTATTAATCTTTACTCAGTATGTCATTGAAAGAGTTGCCCCATCAAGATAAGGGACTATATAAAAAAAAAATAAAAAACAAACTGAAATGCAAGCAACAGGAAATTCCATCTGTCAAAGGTTAAAAGGAATTCCCAGGATGATAATGAAACAGAGTTCAAGGTTAACATTAAAAAAAAAAAAAAAATTCATATTAGAATTGGAGGAGAGAGGTCTCAGAGAAAATATTTAAGAAATTATATGACATATGTGACCATAAGGGAAGACAGTGTATCAGAAACATTTTATAAGGTAGCTAGCTGAAGGTTGTGAGAAGACACTTAGATTTAAAAATAAATTACAAATACAATGAAAGGCAAATAGTTTATTTTTAAAACTATTCATCCCTTTCTTTAAAAATAAACTGAATAAGAATCCTCAAAATTTAATTAGTGAGATAATTTGACTGTATTCTTTCCTTCTGCACCAATCTCACTCTTGCCTACCCAGCCTTAGACCAATAATAGGGCAAAAAGTGGGTCAATGCTTAAAAGTTCATAAAGTGTTTAGAGAGCATATTTCTATTATTCTATTGTTCTTAATATTTTATCTCTGGAAAGTTACTATCATGAAGTCAATATAAACCTGGCTAAGTAAAACAATCTAATGTTACCTTGGAAATGAAACAAAAGGAGAACTTAAAAAAATTGTTTTTAATAAAATCATGAAAATAAGTTATCCTACACATCTGGTGACCCACTTTCTTGGAATCATTCACACAATTTTTTCAGAAAGAGACAATGATTATAACAAAGGTAACTACTAGAAAGGGAAAGAAAAAGGTTACCAATAATTATGATCTTTAAAAATAAAACTAAAAACTCTAAAATATAATGACAAAATATTCCCCAAAATTTCCAGATTATTTCAATGTCAATGTGTATATTTTAATCCTCCCATAAACAGTCTTAGGGATAGAAAATAATAAAACTGTGAAATTTAGAAAGAGACTTTTGGTTCTAGAAAAGATTGCAGATCATCTATTTTATAAATGAGGATACTGAGTGCAAACAAGATAAGTAAATTACTTATTCAAGGTCACACAAAGGGTTTCTGGCAGAGTATGGACTAAAATTCTAATCTACCATGTGCTAGTCCAGGAACTTTCCACCACACACTATGCTATCTTATAGGTTTCGAGGCTATCTAAAACACTCAAGAATTTGATTTTCTACTATTTATCTTTTAAAGGAAATAATGCTACAAAGAAATTGTCCTAGAGAGGAAAATACCATTACAGTTTCAATGGTTGGTTATTTTCTCAGCATAATTAGAAGTTATATCTAAAGATATTTTCAACTAAATAAATATAAGAAAGTTATTTAATTAAAAAAAAAAAAACAACCACCTCTTCAATCAATATACTAATGATCAAAATTTGCTTAACCCAGGAATAATTTAAAGATAAATGAGCTATCCTAAAACAATGTTCCTATCTATTTATATGAAAAAATTAAATAACTGAAATATTAAGAGACTTTTTGCTGAAGGTGCTTTAACTCATTAATAATCAATAACTTTAATTGATAAGTAAATCTGTACTAACATTAAGATTTGATCCAATTAACTTCTTTAAAATTTTGAAGTTAATTATGCAAGGAGCTGTTGCCAGCCATCCAGATGCTCATAAAAACATGTAAGAAAGACAAGACACAGGTGTTAAATGATAACCGTACGTGGTTCAAAATTTTTACACTAAATTTTATGCTAGTCTCCAAAGCTTTTACATGTGTTCAGCTTGCTGTTACTTTAAAAATTTCAACTTCTTTAATACCAAGGTTTTCAGCAGTGGAAAATCAGGACTTTCCCAGCCAGTAGAATACTTTCCTACTCCTGACAACAGTAATAGTCAAGCTGTCGTCTTTGCTGCTCATCTCAGTCTTCTGTATTTCCTCTTCTATTTCAGTTAGCATGTTACCTGCTAGTGTAATTTAATGTCCCCCTCATATGGACACTTTACCTTCTAGTTTATAAAATATTACATTATTTGAGGGTCAATTTTCTATCAGCATAGTTCTTTGAGGACACAGACCTTGTCTTCATTTTAGTAGTTCTATTCAGCATCTATTGCCCAATGCCTTGCCTCATTAGTTGCTCAATGGATATGTGTTGAGAAAAGTAATCTGACCATGGTTCAAGAGTAGGACAAGGAGTCACAAAGACCATAGAACATGGAAAGACCTAGACATCCATACAGCCAAGTTTTACTGCTTAATATAAAGAACTATTCAACTCAGGAATGAATATGACCAAAGCACTCATGTAAAAGGTAATTCCCTACAATTTTGAGAACTGTGAAGAAAATGTAACATGAATTCATGTTCTTATATACTACAAACAAAAGTTCATCTTTACTACACTCTGAAAGTTTACCCATGAGGACAAAATTAAAGATCAAACCACTGAGGCTGAGAATTGTGTTGCATGCATTAAAAGTCACTATCTACCCTCTACATGATGTGAGACAAAGCTGAAAATAAGCAAAATCAGAGAAGATGAAATAACTACAGAATTACTGGGATCTCTAAAGGTATGAGAAAGCACTTAAATCTTAAAACTAGAATATTATTAAATCGTAAAACAGTCTGTCTGATCAGTTCAGTTGCTCAGTCGTGTTCAACTCTTTGTGACCCCATGAACTGCAGCATCCCAGGCCTCCCCGTCCATCACCAACTCCCAGAGTCTACCCAGACTCATGTCCATTGAGTCGGTGATGCCATCCAACCATCTCATCCTCTGTCGTCCCCTTGGCCTCCTGCCCTCAATCTTTGCCTCCTGCCCTCAATCTTTGCCTCCTGCCCTCAATCTTTGCCTCCTGCCCTCAATCTTTGCCAGCATCAGGGTCTTTTCAAATGAGTCAGTTTGCATGAGGTGGCCAAAGTACTGGAGTTTCGGCTTCAACATCAGTCCTTCCAATGAACACCCAGGACTGATCTCCTTTAGAATGGACTGGTTGGATCTTCTTGTAGTCCAAAGGATTGAAAGTAAATGTATCACTTATTAGTAAAACAGCAACCCACAAGGTCAACAGTATTACAAGTTGTTCTGGCTCAATGACAGAGAAACAAACTGGAAAGGTGGAAGAAGGAAAAAGAAACTATTTGAAATTAGTAAAAAGAAAGTACTATAACAAAAACCCATAGTTGAAAGATATTACATTATCTTATGTAATATAAGAATCAAAGGGAAAACACTATATGAAATTTGGCCATTTTACATTTAAAGGTGGAAAAAGGGAGTAAGGGGTGGGGTGGGGGAAGGAGTCTGGAAGTGTTACTTTTTATGGCATCTACCACATGCAAAGTATCACTACATTTAGCTGCAGCTGGTTACTATGCTAGATCGTCTGTGGTCAATCTGGCAGACACCCCACCAACACTACCATCACCTTGTTTATGCAGTCTAAGGCTGGAAACCACATTTCCCACAACCTCCTGTTCTGCACAGTTTCATGACAGTACCTCATATTTGAAGCAGATAAGCAAAGTGAAGGCCAGTGTTTCTCAAGAAGTAACAGGGCTCAGGTGCTTGGTTTTTTCAGATGCTGCAGCCTTGTAGACCTTTACATCAGCTCGCACTTCACAGTCCCGATAGGCTTTGCAGACCTTCCGACAAATACTCACTTTTCTTCTCACTTACTACCAATGATGTTCAGGCTGAGGTTTTCACCAAAGTTCTCTGATCTAATGTCAGCTCCTACCCTCTGCTCAGTGCTTCAGGATAATTTCACTGACAGTGTCTCTGATGTTCAGTAGAGCTCCTCCAACCTACAGTGATCTTTTCTTGGCATTCAGGCCCTCAACTGTGGTATAAGGTGAGAATTCTTTATAGAATGTCTTCCATTTTCTGGACCAAATCTTTAGTTACTAAGCTGCTGGAAGCATGAAGATCCTGTGATTCTAGCCCAAGAAAGTCCAGGAAAGCAAAGGATCTTTTCTACAAAGGCAGCCTAATAAAGTAGTTAAAGGGCTCAGGAGCTAGCAGTTAAATCTGATCCTTGGTTCTACCACTTTGAAGCTGTATGTTCTTCGATAGGTAACTTAAACTCTCTGCCTCAGTTTCTCATTTGGCAATGATATTAGCAACGGCAACGATATTAGTAACTAATTCACAGGGTAGCTATGACAAATGAATAAATATTAAATACATACTAAAGAATAGGTAAAGTTTATTAAAATATGCTTTTCAACACTCTTCCTTCTTTAAACTCACTCCTCCTATTTGTACCCAGTAATAAAAGAGAATAATGGTTACTAAGACACTGAAATACCGGAGATGGGATATTTATGAGTCCATGGAAGAAGTGTTACAAAGTCTTATCTCTGGAGCAGGAAACCATATGTGAAGAATTTTATAAAATCAGATCATTCCTGTTTTATTTATTAATACTTGAACTATATGCTCTGTGTCTTGAACCATCCCCATACTACTTTTCTGTATGACTCATTCATCATTTTTTTTCTTGTTCTCTGACAGATATACCTATAGAAATGTCAAATCATCAAAGTTCAAAATATATACCCTTCTAATAAAGACAGATTCAAGGCATGTGAATTGGGTTGGAGAAAGGGAATGCTGGGAAAATAGTTATAAGAGACTTTGGATTTTTAAACTTCTTACAACAAAAAATGTATTCACATTACATTTATAGTTAAAACTTAATTTAAAAATTATTCTAACATTCAGAATGATAAATTTCAGAAACACTGATAATTTAGTAATTAAATATGGATAACACTAAAATACAAAACAGAGAATCTACATGTTTGTATGGGAAGGATATTTTCTGAAAGTATACTATCTTCATTCTTATACAAATAGCTCTTTTAACCCATTTTTAAAAAAATACTAAATCTTTAATGCTATAATTTTTTTCAAGTAACTTTTCTGGTTAATCTTTTTATGATCTTTGGGTAGAAAATATTTCTAATAGAAAAAATAGTACTGAGACTACTTGCTTTGAAAAGCATGTAGATCTTATTAAATCTACTGTCTCAAAAAATGATATATCCTTTCAGATTTCTATATATTTTTATTAAGGAAATCAGAGTAGAATGAAATAAAAAATACTTTCTTCAGTATCCAAATAATAAAAATAAAGTAAGATTTAACAAAGTGTTCTACTACCTGTTGCACCCTTTGGTCATGATAAATGGCAACTGCCTGTCAGCAGGAAAAAGTGGATGCCATTTTCCTAGTAGCAGCTTTGTTTTGCACAAAAGAGGCATTGGAGCACAAAGATTGAGTCTATGGGCATATCTTTCTTAACAGTGATCAAACCAAGTGAACAAATCAAAAAGATATTCATTGCTTAATCAAAAAGTTGAGATGCAATAAGCCAAATGTTTTAGGTGAATTTGGGATAACTAGTTAGGAAAGGAAAAAAATGTAAAGAAAACCACCATGCACTTCTCCAACTTCACTCAATACTCCTTTTTTCCCACATCAGGTTTCACAGTACTCAATGTGGTAGAAAAAATAGAAACCAAAATAAAGAACAATAAAATAAACATATACTGGTAGCTCAAACATACATATGCTATCAGTATAATTATTTATTTTCTGCTTCTAATTTTTTCTTTTCTGATTCTTTAAAATATCAATTTTCTCAAGGTAAAATAATCTTCAAATTTATTAACTTCTACAGCATTATACTGTGATTGACAAGAGTGTTGTCAACACTCCTGCACAAGCTTGAAAAGGAAAACAGTTCACACCCAATTGCAAGTACAAAGAAAAACAATGTTAAATGTAATATTTAATGTGAATGAACTCAGTTTTGAGAGTCAGTAAGTGGATATGTGTCTGGTTGCCCATAGGTAACACTATGCTGTGGAAAGACACATGACCATTCGGATACCAGATAAGAGTATCACATTTCCAACTCTGTTATCTAATGATCAAAAGTTTTTACAACTATTCCATTTGTACCACAAATAAATGCTCTTCTACAGACCTCAGAAAAGACACTACTTCTTAATTCAGCTATCTGGGTTCAATTCCTATTCTTACTACCTGTAAGATCACAGATAAATTACTGAAGGTTTTAGTGCTTGAGTAATAAAGAAGTTATAATAGCTAAATACTAATTTTTTAAGGGGGAGTAGGATGGAGGATTACTATAGTGTCTGGTATATGATCAATCCTCAGAAAATGTTAGGTATTATTACTAATAAACTATTTTATGTAAGAGTAAACAGATGCTCACATCCACTTCTGACTTACCCACCTTTGAAAAATGTTATGAAGTAAAATAGCCAAAGATCAAATAATAGAAAGAAATATAAAATGATAAAGTAGTTGGATTTATTAGCAGTACAGATAAAAGGACGTTAAATTATTACCAGCAACACACTAGTATTTAATAAAATATTCCAACACATGAATACCTTCCTTCTCCCTTTTACTCCCTTACTACCATGATGCTATTTTTAAACATAAAGATATAAAGTATATTTATAAAGTATGTTTATAAAGTATAAAAGGAGAGAAATTAATAACAGAGAATAGAGAAAACTATTCAATAAAAATGGAACTTCAATCTATAGCAGCTCTGACCATTTTTTTTTTTTTTTGATGGTTCTTGGACAATTCCACAGAGACAGACTTCAAAATAAGAGATTAAAGTTCTGTCCATTTAATTATACTGCAAAGTCTTAATTTTTTTAAAATAAAGTCATTCCAACAGAATATCAGTTCATACACCCCACAATATGGGTTTCTGAAAGAAGATGAAATCATTTCAACTAGCATGAGAGAACCCCAAACTACTTTTCTAAAAACTGTGCTATCACTATAATCCAATGGAACATAACAAATTTAACAGAAATGGAAAATTAGAACACAAATGATCATTTGAACTGTTTCACTGAGTGAAATACTATTTTGAAATGAGAAATTGAAGTTTAAGGTCTGTCATGAATCCTCTATGTCACAAGGGTAAAACAGTTTTTTAAATTTTGATAGAATAATATGACTACTGTAAAATGAACTTTTACACAAAGAAACTAGAGACAAAGAATATGATGAAAAGCACTGGACCAAACTGGGAAACTTAAAACTTTCTTATAATTCTAGGCTAAAAAGCAGACAGGTAAATTAGAAAAAAATGGAATCTTGATTTAAGTAACACTGAACTATGGACACACAGATATCACTATAATATGTACAAAATTTCCCTCTATATGATAACTCCAAAGTTAATGGTAATATCATTCCTAAAAATTTCTTTAAACAATAAAGAAACTAGAAAAAATGTTCCCTAAGAAGATAATCTATGCAAACACAGACAGAAGAAGTAACAACAGCTTTTCCTCTAAGATCTTAAGAACAGCTGCAGATAATAGCATCAAAGAAATACAGAAGAATATTTTAGAAATAGAAACAAGCAGGCTTATTTAAAGAAGTAAAATTCTCTCTAGTTCATCCGTAAGCAAAATATATTTGTGGAATCTAAAAAATGTTTTAAACTAGTGGAAATTATTTAAAAACTATTTCAAGTTGATCAATTTAGAGCACCCAAAACTAAATATTTCAATTATCTAAAAGATAACAATGCTCAGATTTGCCTCATCAATTTCAAATTAGTCCATAACACAAAACTGAATGAAATAATCTAGGTTATTTCTCTCAAATAAAATCTTTTAAGTGATTATAATATAGATGGTTACTACAGGTTAAAAAAAAAATCTTCTAAGAAAACTGTTACTTTAAGGGAAAGAAAAAAGTTAAGACTAAAACCAAACTGATAACAAAACAGATGAATGATGACAACTATCCCTAAAAGTATATTTACATCTCCCTTAGGGGTAGGCAGATTTGTAAAATGTGCCTGCCTTGGCTCAAAGTAAGAAAGTGAAAAATGTCTCCCCTAAGAATTCATAACTGCAAGTCATTGCTCATGGCTTTGGAGTAGAAATTAACGATATTCATGAAGTGGAAGAGACACACAGGACAAACTTTTATTAAAATGGCCTTAGGCTGGTAGAGCTCCCAGGCACCTGCTAATAACTAACATAAATGTTTTCTGGAAAAAATTTTTAAAACTCTGACCTGAGAGAATTTTTATAAGAAATAGGCTAACAACCTGTTAGAAAAGCTGAATAAGATCTGCACATACAACCAACCAAAAATATATAGATGCTCTAAGTCAACTAAGTATTGAGAGAAATGCAAAATAAAATGACTCTCTACTATTTACATATATCACACTGGAAAGCATTATAACACTGGACAAACCACGTTTGGCAGAAAAAGTAACATTACTCATTGCTGGTATAAGTGTAACCTGGTTTGGAAAATATTGCACTTACCCAGCAAAACTGAAGATGCCAATATCCTGTAACTAAGCAAATCCATGCTTTGCTATATACCCTAACTCCTTGTTACCAAGCTGCAGAAGAGATTTAGAAAATTATTTAATGTGAAGTTGTTTATAAAAGCAAAAAGATGGAGAGCTTCCCTGATGGTTCAGAATTCACCTTCAAATAAATGCAGGAGACACAGGTTTGATCCTTCATCTGGGAAGATCCCACATTCCATGGAGCAACAAAGCTTGTGCATCACAACTATTGAGTCTGTTCTCTAGAGCCCAGGAACCACAAGCCCAGGCAATAACTGAAGCCTGTGCACTCTAGAGCATGTGCTCTGCAACAGAAAAGCCATCAGAATGAGAAACCCTCACACCAAAACTAGAGAGTAGCCCCTGCTTGCCACAACTAGAGAAAAGCTCACATAGCAATAAAGCTAAAAATAAATAAATAAATTATAAGTAAAAAAAATAGTTGCCAAACTATTACTTTGCCAACCAAGGTCCGTCTAGTCAAGGTTATGGTCTTTCCAGTAGTCATGTATGAATGTGAGAGTTGAACTATGAAGAAAGCTGAGCGCCGAAGAATTGATGCTTTTGAACTGTGGTGCTGGAGAAGACTCTTGAGAGTCCCTTGGACTGCAAGGAGATCCAACCAGTCCATCCTAAAGGAGCTCAGTCCTGGGTGTTCATTGGAGGGACTGATGTTGAAGCTGAAACTCCAATACTTTGGCCACCTGATGCGCAGAGTTGACTTACTGGAAAAGACCCTGATGCTGGGAAAGATTGAGGGCAGGAGGAGAAGGGGACGACAGAGGATGAGATGGTTGGATGGCATCACCGACTCAATGGACATGGGTTTGTGTGGACTCCGGGAGTTGGTGATGGACAGGGAGGCCTGGAGTGCTGCAGTCCATGGGGTAGCAAAGAGCTGGACACAACTGAGCGACTGAACTGAACAGATAACGATCTATTTTCAATAAAAAATGACATACTGGTGAAAATAAATGAGCTACAATTACACAGATCAGCATGTATGAATCAAATCAAGGTAAAGTTGGTCAAAGTATCAAATAATGGGAAAAAAACAGTTTGACTCAATTTACGCAAAATTCAAACTGTGCAAAACTATGTATTATTTATATACACACACGATGGTGGTAGTTTAGCCACTAAGTCGAGTTTGACCCTTGTGACCCCATCGAACTGTAGCCCACCAGGCTCCTCTGTCCATGGGATTTCTCAGGCAAATAGTACTGGAGTGGGTTGCCATTTCCTTCTCCAATATACATACATAAATACATATAAAAAATGGAGTGAATAAGAAACACAAACTTGAGAAAGGAGGTTACTGCTAGACTAAATGGATGGTGAAGTGAGTCCTGAGGGATTCAAAGGTGACTTCACAGGTTTTGGTAATGTTCTATCTTTAAAGTGGGCTTGTGAACATGATAGATCTTCATTATTGTTGTGCTTTGCATTGAATATGTAAACTATACATTCTCATGTGTAACTGGTATAGTATATTTCATAATATAAAACAGTAAACTATTAAGAAAAAACAAAAGCAATATATTTCTTTCATTGACTATTGAGTATATGCTTGCCCTTTGTCTTTCTCACCCTTTAAATTTTGACCTCAGAGTTTTGAAAAGATTATTATGACTAGTAGGGAATAAATTACCGTGTTTCTTATTGGAATCTTCTTGGGTTCTGGAGGCATATCCTGTGGAACAAATTTCACTGGTTCCTTAATCTGCCTCCTTGATCGTTTGGTCCCATCTGGTAAGGTTTCCATGGCCATCTCTGCTTCCATGTCACTGCTCCCTGCCTGGTCACATTCAGAACACTGCCTACATAAAGAGAAAAATATTATTTCATACATTTATTTTTACCTTCCAGCATTAGCCATGGTTTCTATAAATACAAAATGCAGGTATATGTTTAGGATATATGAAAATGTACATAGGAACATGTGACCATAGGCATATAATGACCATACATACAGAAAAGCACATACATTCCTTTAAGAGTAACAACAATACATGAAAAATGTCCAAAGCAACTTCATGTATCCCTAATAAGTATCATAAAAACACATGTAATACTGCCACATATTGAAGTGAACGAATGTAAGAGGCCCAGTACTGATTAAAAAGATAGTTTCCCTTAGGAAATCGTGATTTCTCTTCAAATGATACACATTGTGACATCAGAAAATCAAAGTCATTCACTGACCGACTCTACTTGTCACAGCTGTAATATCCTTGCATCTTAATTAACGGCAAGCTGTGCTGAATATACAAACTGAGAAAATTCTGTAAAAATTCATACTCATTAGCACTGTAATTTAATACCAAATTAGTATTTATTTTAATAGCTTTAAATTTTGAACTCCAATAACAGAATTAAATACAAAGTATCATGTGCAGCTAATACAAATGCACTATTGGTAACATGCAAATTAAAATTTAAGGTATTACTTTTAATATCTTAAATTCTACATTTAAGCAAAAATTTTAACACTAAAAAATTTGACCCGTAAGAGTCAATTATCATTAGTTACCTAAAGATTTTTATATAACTGTTGTTAAAAACCAAGCACTTTATTCCTTGGATTCATAGATTACCATCAAATAAAAATATTTTTAACATACATGCATTTCTGCGATATGGAAACAAGTATCTTTTTAGAATGAATCACTGTAGGGATTTTTTCTGTTTGTTTTTTAAGTGACTTGTTTCCCCTTTTGTTTCTCAGTTTGAAACTATATTCCTTGTCAGGATAGTCTCTAGCTTCTCAAGCTCATCCCCACCCAAAGTTAATACATTTAGGTGACAAAGAAACTTGCTTTAGAGCACTCAGACAAATAAAAATGTTATGCTCTGAAAACCACAAAACACTGAACAACTCAGAAAAATCTAAAAAAAAAATCTAACTGCTAAGGCAGAAATTTATTCCCGTTTCAAGACAACTGCCACACGATACTTGCAGCACATAAAGTCAGTACAGATGAAAACACTATTTGCAGCTCTTTCAACAATCTGTGAAACACTGTAGTCCTCATGTTATAGCCTTTAAAACATGAAAAAGCATCTCTGCTACATTAACTGGTACACAAGATCCTAAGAAACAGGATGTTTAGGGTAATAATAATGAAAATTCATGTTAGGAATTTATGCCAAAGGATTACCTTCATACTGAAATACTAACAGATTTTTCTCAGTTTGCTGTATGTTCTTGATCCTCAGCATTATATACTCCAACTTATATTAAGGAGGTTTTTTTAAATCTTTATTATTAAAGGAAAACAATTTCATTGTATATGTGTGCTGTGTGCTTAGGCACTCAGTCATGTCCAACTCTTTGCGATCCCATGGACAGTAGTCCGCTGGGCTCCTCTGTCCACGGGGATTCTCCAGGCAAGAATACTGGAGTGGGTTGCCATTTCCTTCTTCAATATACATACATAAATACATATAAAAAATGGAGTGAAGCCCTTTGTAAAATTTTTATTATTAAAGAAAAACAATGTCATTGTATAATAATGCTAAAACACATCCATGATTATGACAAAGTTCCCTGGCCCTGGAGACTACCAAAGTGGCTTTCAGCTTAGAAACACACATAGGATACTTATTAACACTGCTGATATTCTAATATGTGACAGCAGTTTCTCTTAAATTCCGGTTTCAAAAGCACTCACAAATCAAAATCAAAAGTAATACATTCTACTATATTTGAAAAGAGTTGACCAGTATGACTGTCTCCAAGCAAATTGATAAAAGAGCACTATGAAAAAGATGGGCTTCTCTCAGAGCTCAGTTGGTAAAGAATCCACCTACAATGCAGGAGACCCCAGATCGATCTCTGGGTTGGGAAGATCCACTGGAGAAGGGATAGACTACCCACTCCAGTATCCTTGGGCTTCCCTTGCGACTCATTTGGTAAAGACTCCACCTGTAATGCGGGAGACCTGGGTTCAACCCCTGGGTTGGGAAGATCCCCTGGACAAGGGAAAGGCTACAGACTCCAGTATTCTGGCCTGGAGAAATCCATAGACTGTATTGTCCATGGGCTCGCAAAGAGTCGGACATGACTGAGCGACTTCCGCTTCACTTCTTGAAAAAGTAATCATGTGAAAATGGTGAAAGAATCTGAGCTTCTTAATAAAATGGACAAACGTAGGTTTATGAAATAAAACAAAGAGTTCAGAAAACATGCTTTAATGTATTTGATAAATAAACACCTTTTTGTACAGATTACCATTTAAGACTCTGGGGTCTAGTCTTTTCTAAAACTAGAAGTTGTGTAAAATTTGTATAAAAAGAATAGTCATGTGCCTTCCAAAGATCCCCGTGGCCTATATTCTTCTTATACAGAATCAATCTATTAGAATTTGAACATCTGTCTTTCTCTTGGACTAAAATTAAGGAAAGAATAAAACTTATAAGTATCATAAACTTTTATCAAACATCTGTACTGATTCAACATGCCTAAGTTAATGAAAAAATTCAGAAACATAAGTCAAATGTTTCTAGATTTACAAAGAATGGTTGAATTTAAATATACAACTAGCATAAAGGACCACTACTAGAAGTAAAAGCCTTTGGTGACACTAATTTAGAAACAAAATACTAAACTACACTTAAACATGAATATGGAGGCAAATCCTTGATAAAAAGCAAAAAATAAAGAATTTGAAAAGATCTTATAATAAAGAGAATTATAAACACACTAAACAGAATTCATGCCTTAAGAAACCATTGCTAAGACATTGAAATAGCCTCAATTAACTTAAAATTCAGTAACTGCTGCATCTTTATGTATATAATACTGTAATAAACATTTATGTCTGAAGTATTCTTACCACAAAAAATGATAACTGTGAGGTGCTGAATATGCTAATTAGCTTGATTGTGGTGATTATTTCACAGTATATACATATACCAAATCTTTATGTTGCAAACCTTAAGTATATACAACTTTTAAATGCCAATATGTCAATATTATTGGAAAACATTATAAAATTTTCAATTAAAAATATACTGAAAACTTTATTATGCATCAATATGTTGTAACACTTCATCTTATACTGCTGAAACCAAGAGCAACATCAGTTCTAACATCTAAATGCTCTTCAGTTTACTTACCAATAACTGTTTTTGGTCTTTCTTGGCATCCTCGTAAGAGGAGGGTCCAGACATCCAAGATGGTAATGGAGTTTACAGGTATCACACAATAAAAGAAGATGCTGATCATGGTTCTTCTTACAAATTCCACAACTTTGATAAAGGCAGCAATAAAGGATTAGAATAATAATTATCATAGTGAATAGTTAATTTATGGCGTATTTTTAAATTTTCAAAATTTCACTGTGATTTAACTTAGTATTTCTTAATTGAAATCAAATATTTTTTCATAACACATATCTTTTTATAATGGCAACAATCTAAATACTTTTGAGAATGTAGAAAAATAGCTTAGATCTAGTATAAATTTAAATTTTGCTGGAGTCAAACTATTCAGAGAAGGGCATATGTTATTTATTCTAACATCATCTTAATCTTAATTATTACTTAAAGCCCATGTAATCAGACCAAATTTCCTCTAGAAACAAATTATTTAACAAAAATATTTTTCAATTTTATACCTCTCTGAAACTAAAAAGAAGTTACTTTACAAACAAAATTCAGTTTATTTTCTACCATTAACTGTAAATCTTTCAAAGAACCTTCAACATGTAAATAAGTTACATATGTAAGTCTTTTTACAGAATCAGACTTTGAGTCTTAAAAATATACCAATTGATATTTATTATAAAGAACTGGAAGTTTTATTATTGTTGTTACTGTTGTTTTAGATTTTTGATTATTCTTAAGAAATCTAACTTTTCTTGTGCAAAAGGTCAACTACTCCTGAGAGCACAAACACCATGATCTGCAAATCCAGGGTGTACTTATATTAGGATGCGAAGGGTGAGGAAAAAGTTGCTGAGAACCTAAAAAAGCCATACATATACAGAAACAGCAATGATGGTCGAATTTTAAGTAACCTTAGAAAAAAAAATCAAATATACACGTATACAACAGAGACCAATACTTGGTCTCAAAGTTGCTCAGAGTATAAATGAAAAACTTACTAAACTGTATCCTGAAACAAAAATGAGCTGTAGTGATGAAAAGTCAGAAGCATAAGTGATAAGCCTGACAGTTTCAAATGAAACAATTTTATCTGGAAAAGCTAGACTGTGACAGTGCTAGTCTTCATAAAGTACACTATAGACACTAGTGAGCTTTTCCCACATTTCAGAGAAGTTAATTGCTATTATCTATGGAGAAAGCCTCCAAGCTAGAAGAGAAAGTAGTTATTGAGACTGAAATTGTTGTTGCTAATTCTGAGAAAGAAAGAGATTGTGGGGAGAATATGTATAAGCATATACATAAGCATATTTACTTGTGTGTGTGAACAGATACATTTGTGTGTGTATGGATACACACAAACATACTTGCATCTTCTAAACTTTTCTCAATTAGTTTCATCAGCTACATGAAAAAAAAGTTAAGATCCAAACATACTGGTATGGAAAGAGATCTTAATAACTATATAAAACTGTTACAATGGTGAACACTCTAAAATACTGAGCCAAAAGAAAGAACAAAAATACTTGGGGAAATGAAATTACTACAACTGAGCACAGAGAGAAAAAAAAAGTAGACAGATTCAAATCTAAAACTTATCTTCATTATCCACCACTACCACTGTACAAAGGCAGTAATTCAAACTATAATATCCAACACTACCTAAAAACACATGTAAACCTCTAAAACT
The DNA here is from genome assembly GCF_049115385.1 of Moschus berezovskii. NCBI lineage: Eukaryota > Metazoa > Chordata > Mammalia > Artiodactyla > Moschidae > Moschus > Moschus berezovskii. The sequence continues at coordinate 25,463,951 of NC_142462.1, read as the reverse complement.
CACTTAAGCAAAATAAAATATAAATGTACATTTATCTAACATATTGCTTTAACTATTTAAGAAAATAATCATGTACATTACTTAAAAGTCACTTTCCAATTCTCTTAAGAGGACTTTTCCATGGAGCTTGTGCACATATAACCCCAGTTACTTAAACGATACAAAAAGTGATCTATCATTAAAAGAGGAGCGGTTCTATCCTATCATCTTTCAGTCTGGAAAGTATCTCTGATGAAGGTATTAATAAAACGAACTTCAAACACATTTAACTTTAAATTCTGATATAAACATAATTCATTCACAAATATTTAAAGCATCTTGCTACTAAAAAGTATTCATTTAAAAACACCCTCTATCAATCTGTCAACATTTCATTACTTGCCTGTAAAGCACTGCAGGAAGAGCAGATGTCTTTTGTGTGCCCCCTTCTTTCTTACTTGGCTTTCTCTCCTTGGGTGCTCGCAAAATTGCCGGTATGTTCAACTTCTATTGATTTGAACAAATGCAGTTTATTTTGTTTTCAAAGAAAAAATATAAAGCAACATTTTTCTTTATGCGCCGTTCAAGTCAACTAATATGCTAGGATTGTGAGGGGGAAATGTTTTACAAGCTTTTACACTGGCAAAAAGGACTAAAATGAGTTTTTGTCTCATAGTCACTGCTGTGAGAAGCCTATAATTACATACTTTCATCAATTTTCTCTGGATCACTAAAACATTGTGAAAATTAAACTTCTACTTTAGCTTTAAAAGTGAAAGACAAGGACAAGAATTCAAGAACTTAAAAAAAAAAGAACACTTGACAAAAAGAATATTGAGGCCGTTTATTTTCTTCAACACCACAGCTACACTAGTGCTCCAAAGGTTAATTAGAAAAATTATCTTATTGGACCAAACTCTTCACAAAGCGAATTAGATTCTCTTTGGGTTTCTACTAATCTGTAGTATACTGGCTTCTCAGACAGCAACCATCTATCAAAGTCATTTCTCAGTGGCCCAGTGGGCCAGCATCAGTTCAACCAACCGGAAATAAGTGTCCTGCAAGTGGTACAAACGAATTCTACTTCTGCTGTGTATTTTACATTTGCACACAGAAATGCATGTGCTTCTGTTTCAAGTGATTTAATAAATTAAAATGCTCTTTCACGACTTACACTAAATAGATCCTTATGAGACAAACTTGCAAATCAGGCCAAAAGACAATGCTAGCTTGCCAAATAAACTAATAGGCTTGCATTCAATATTAATTTCACTAAATATAAAATATAAAACACTATAATCTTCAAAATATTCACCAACAGCCTATCAATAGAAACGAAGGTCAATTGTGCATATGTAACCATTCATTCTCACCTCTTACGTTATGCATTATACTATACGCCACGTACACCCTGTTCACAAAAGAAACATCTTCAAAGTGAGCGTGGCACAGTACATATCAGTATGTATTACTTTCTAAACTAACGTGTCTACACAAACTATATAATGAATTTGGCTCTTTATAAACCTTTCAAATAAGTACCACAAAAAATATCTGTTCTTTAAAAACCTTCCTTCATGAATAAAACTATTTCCATAGTGAAAAGACCATAGCGAGTCTCCATCATCCTTAAATGACTGAAATTATTCAAATGAATTATTAATTTAAGAATTAAATGCACAGTACTAAAAAAAGCTTTAAAAGAAATCCATTTGGCAATGATTGTTCTTTTCAATACCAAGAACTGTAACAGGCTCAACATGTTCAAGGATAAAGTAATTTCTTTCATAATTAAAATAAAACTAATGAAGGGAAAAGCTATACTTTAACATTAAATTTCAAAAACCATTTCTTATAAGTTCAAAACCCATCAACATGAAAATAAATCCAGTTTTCCTTTTACATTTCCCCCATTTAAAAAAAAATAACAACTAATTATAGCACAAGAATAGGACAGAAGAAATGTGGCAAGGAATCTAAAACCGCTATGGAGAGGCAGAAGAATATAGGAGGAGTAACTCATGCTTCAAATCTTAGCTTCATCACAAATGACAGGTCAATCAGTTAGAGCAGATGAAAAAATTTTGCAAACAAGATAGCTGTTAAAACAACCATATTAAGCTACAGGTTCTCAGTAGGCCGCTTGCAAAGCTCTAGGTGCATTTCAGGCAGAAACCATTATCCCAAAGGATTAGCTGGTCCTGATTAAACAGAATTCTTCAGTTAGTGAAGTGACAGTTGTATTAGAGATCCAATCTTTGAAATCATACAGAAAGCAAGAAGAGGAGAGAGCAATTGGAAAGAAACTAACCTGCCCTGTGATTCTGCCTAGTAAGGCCCATATTCCTTGCCCTTCACTTCGAAGTTTTCCATTCATGTTTTGTAGTTCTTCTAAAGATTCACAGAGCTATAATGCAAACAATTCAAATTAGTAGACCATTACAATATTCAGTAACATATTTGAAAATATAATTTATCAATGTCCAAAATATCTACATTTCTATTCCATATATATTTAACACATTCAAGTCACAATGCACTGAAAAATGAAAGTCTGCAACTACAACTATTTAAGCAGCACCAACAAAAAGTAAGCAATTATGTTAGCATTTTACTAATAATGATACTTACATTATAGTTTACTATATAATTTCACAGACACACTAATTAACCCTTATGAGTGTATCAAGATGCATTCCCACCATTTTTCCAATGAGAAGAAAATGATATACATCAATAAGTCAATCCTGGGGACCTCCCTGTGGTCCAGTGGTTAAGATTCCGCCTTTCAATGAAGGGGATGCAGATTTGATCTCTGGTTGTGGAATTAAGATCTTACATGCCTTAGGTCAAGTGAGCCTGAGCTCTGCAACTAGAGAAGCCCACATGACGCATTACCGAGCCCTCGCACCACAATGATGACCCAGCACAGCCAAAAAAAAGTCAATCCAGATTTTGCTCATGTTACTTATTACCTCACATTTAGTCACAACTTGCTTTTATACATTTCTTCATGAATTTCATCTTTAGAATGAAGACGCAGAAGAGAAATTTTAATTGGTAGATTTTTTTTATCAAAAGTAACAAAACAACTTAAGAAAAACAGTAATTCAAAAGTAAGTTTTAAAGTTTTCTGTAACTTAGAAAGATAAATGGAGTCAGACTGTTGGGCCTCAAACCCCAGCTCTACACCTTGACTACCTTTGTGAAGGTGGGCAAATTACTTCAGCTGTTTTAAGATTCAGTTTATGCTTCTGAAAAAGGGAGCAGTAATCATATGCCACATTATAAAGCTGAAGTGAGAATGAGAAAGTTAACACAAGTGAAAATGCTCAGAACTGTGCCTGGCACATAGAAAGTACAGTGTTAGTGACGATAATGAAGATAACGAGGGATTGGAATTACAGACAAGTCGCAGAAACGCCAGAGGAATTTCAAAATGAAACATAAATAAAAAATCACAAAAGAAATCATCAATAAGATATAATTACATTACATTGTTTGCTTTACCTTATTATATTCCACATGAAGTTTTTCTTGTTCATTCTCTAATTTATCCTTTATATTCTTTTGTTCAGCCATATTCTCCTGAATTTGAATCATGCGCATATTTCTCTCTAGTTAAATTAAACATCCAATTTTAGTTTAGAAGAAAATAAAAGCTGATATACAAAATACATAAAGGAAGAAGCTAGCCATAGAGAGGATCACATGGATAAACTTAGATACTTTTAACTCTACTCACAAATATATTAAATTAGCATTTTACAACAATCCACAACTTATTAGGAAAATAAACATACTTGATATATGTAGTAAGACTAGTAAATTTCTAAACATTGACAGTGTATCAAATATTTCTATCGGCAAGTATTTCTATCGGCAAATTGTTCTCAATGAAAATGTGCATACATCAGGGCCTATACTGACCGAAATAATAATTCACAAAATCAGCAGTGAGAGCAGGTTGCTTATGCTTTCTCCTTCCATCCACACTAGAACTAGTATCTGAATTGTCCACTGGGAAGATATCTGTACTGATCCCCATTAGCTCTGCTTTCCGCATAAGTTTGCGAATGGCTGAAGCACTGCTAGTGAGTGGCCTGGGCAATTTTTCCCTCGGAACCCAGGCCTGGGGTCTGGTGGATCGAGCTAGTTCTGCTTTGGCACGATACTGCTGAAGCCGGGCATTGATCCTTGCCTATAAAAGAAACATATACAAATTTTAAAAGATATTAAAATGGAACATACTTATGACTTTTATTTCCACACTTAGCAAGAGTAAGAATGATCAGAAGTTCCTCTATTGAGGCAAATAATATCTATCCACAGTCCTTAAAGTATACAGAATAATTCTTGGGTTACAATAAATTAGTAACAACTGCCCTAGCCTATGATTAGTTGTCAAAAACTAGTATAATTAAGCTGAAGCTTCTCAACTAGCCTGGTACTAGTCTTCATAAATTTACTTATTTTACATAAAAATATATTTCATGACAGGCAAACTAATCAAAGTCTTTGCATATATGAATCTCAGACTGAAAAAAGATGTGGTCAACATATTGCACTGATAGAATAATTTCCTTTAAGCCACACTCTTTAATGTATTAGAAACATATTTTATAAATGACTGCTTTGTTGAGACTAGATGATGAGTAATGTATTCAACCACAAACTATACTCTTGATTTAACTTAATGACAGACCACTTTCTAGGTAATTTCACAATTACACTAACCAAATTTCACAATTATACATCACATATCAAAGATGCATGAGATCTTAAATTTTTAACTTCTTTTCTTTTGGCCAAGCTGTACAGCCTGTGGGATCTTGGCTCTGTTACCAGGGATCAAACTGGAGCCCTCAGCAGTAACAGTGCAGAGTCCTAACCACTGAAACACCAGGGATTTCCCTGAAATCTACACCCTTGAAAGAAAAAAACACGAGTTTTGGAATGAATCTCATACCTGTGCTTCTGGTGATAACTGCTTCTCTCTCTCTTGTAAAGACATTTTACAATAGGATTGTAGAGCCAAGTAGTTTTTTCTCTTCCACTTTCTGTCTAACCTATCTGCATGTTGCTTACAATAAGCAAAAAATGGATCTGCTATATCCTATATAAAAAAACAGAGGGGGGGGAAATGAACATTTTTACTCCAAAGGGCCATTTTTTAAAAAGTCATAAGAGATAATATTTCCTTTTTGAAGAATATACCACAGTGCTGGTTATTCCTAAAAATAAATTACAAAATTAAGTTTTATACATAATGATAAAAATTGCTGCTTTAGGAACTTAATCCTGTATACCAAATTTAATTTAACAATTTTTTTTTCTTTATATACGGCCTTGTGGATTTAAAAATACTGAAGTCAAAACTTAGGTGTTACATTAAGTTATACTTGTTAGCTAAAAAAAAAATCACTGTTTAAAACAAGATATTAATAGTCATAGGTAGAAACCATCATTAAAGTTCTTAATACATAGATTAATATTATAAAACAACAATATTATCTAGAAAATATAGGACTAGTCAATACAGTTAAGTAGGGCATTTCTAACTGACGAGAAATGCACAGGCAAACTGGGATAAAACTAGATTAAGAAGGCCAGGCCTTATTTAAGGGGAATTTAGGGGAGAATGGATACATGTATATGTATGGCTGAGTCCCTTCACTGTTTACCAGAAACTATCACAATAAAGTTTGTTAATCAGCTATACCCTAATACAAAATAAGATGTTTAAAAAAAGGCCAGGCCTTGTCAATAAAACACTTCAGATATTCTCTTTAACTCTTTACAAAATTCTAAAACCGCAAGTGGAAACACAGCTCTCTCAGAGTCTTATTTTATTGTATTACCTTAATGGGTACATATTCATAAATGACAGGATACAAAAACATAAAAGGAAATCTACTATCAAAAATAGGGAAAAAAATTTAAATATGTAGGCAAAAAAAAGCATTCTGCAATGTGACTGCCAGCAAAGTAACAAGTAGTTCATTCTTCAGGTTTGTCCCAAAGAGAAAAACAGATAAGCTGCCCATACGGTAAGTTACGTTAGAGTCTCTTAGTAAGGTGGGGTTTTACAACCCAAAGAGAACTGATGATGCAAACAAAAGAAGAAACAAATGAAAAGTACAAAAAGAAAAATCATCATATAGTAAAACCCAAAGTGTCCTTAACATTAAAAACAGTGAAGTATATAAAGCAATTTTCTAGTATGATATTCACAGATGACACAATATAGCACTGGTAATATTGTAATTAGAGAATCTGGATATATAAAAACCTGGACATAAAACCTGGCCCCACCAATTAAAGGTTTTTGTGGCTTTAAACAAGTTGCTAATTATCTCTGGGTCTCTGTTAACTCATTAACAAAACAGATTTAATAATAATTACTTCATATAGGTACAGAAATAATACAAAAATGTAGACAGGAGATTGGATTCTCTCTCTCTCATTCACACTCACACACAGCTGCTTTCTCACAACATGCTCCACACATCCTGGCAATAGGAGAGAGTAAGTGGAAATAAAGAATATATTGAACTATAGTCAAACTGATCTCAAGAACCATTCTACTGTCTTAAAGTAGTAGGTAATGTTGAAATTGAGTTATCAGAGAAAGGATTCATGCTTGCATAGGTCAGTTAAACATTAGAATCAAGACTCTGACTTGGTAAAAAGACAGTCATCTCTGGTCAAAAATATATATGAAAAGGATAAAGTAGCCCAAGTAATTTTTCTTTTGTTTCATGACTTGGGATTGGGGACAATAAATCAAGACCAAGGAATTAATCTTGTTTAGAGAATGAAACAGATATACCAAGCAACCACTATCCATTAACATCTATTCTCCCTTTTTTCCCTTTAGTACTAGAATCTTTGGAGTTTCTACTGGATACATGATGACCTTGCTAGAAAATTTCTGCTCTAGACCCTCAGCAGCTGAGTAGGGCCATGTGATAAGTTCCAGCCAATGAAGTTTATGAAATTTCTTAACCAGACCCTTGAAAGGAAATGTCCACTCTTCACCTTCTCTTGGTGGTGATAAACCATCTCTGACCATGTGAGAAAGTACAACAAACTAAACGAATATGAAGCAATAAGTAAGAGGCACCTGGTCCCTGGAACCAAACTCCCCGGAACATAAAATCAATCTGGAATCATAGAAAGAATTTAACGTCTTCCTTATTCAAGTTACTGGCTATTCAATTTTATTAAACCATTCAAAATAGTGTGCTAATTAATAATCTGGTTGACTTGGAATATCCCCTCAACTTGCCTAGAGAAACTTCCAAGACCCTATTCCCACTAGAAAATGTAAAGGGAAAAAAACTTCCTGAATATCCACCACGTACCAGGCATAGTGCCTGTTTTCATACTATCTCATTTATCTTCTATCACTACCACATGAGGTGAATTCTATTATTTTAATATCAAATGTATAGATAGAAAACTGAAAGCAAGAGAGGCTAAGTTGCTGACCCAAGATCCACTGCTAGTAAGTCAAAGCTGTCTTTTTCAACCATTGTCTGTCATCAGATTTACTTAAGGACATTTCCAAATAGAAATGACAAAACTCTGGAGATTGTTTTTCAGTAGGTCTAAGGCAAAGAGTTCTAAATGTGAATGCCTTGAGAAACAGTTACTGGTAAACATAAATGAGTAAAAGGATATAAAGATGCTGGGAAATTATAAGAAAAAAATAATGATGGAAGTAGGAGGGAAAGCAGAATATGCGGTAAATGTTGGGGAACTGTGACAGACTGGAATGCCCCATCAACTCAAGTTATCTTTTTACTGTACTATTCTTATCAAACAAAATGTATCTACAGGTCAAATTTAGCTTGTGGACCTCTGAATCTCTAGAATCTTAAAACCAAAACAATTTTTTTCAAACAAAGCTCCCTGACCTAATACTGATTCAGCAGTTCAAAGGACTATAAGCTGAGAAACTGTTAGGGATCTTATACATTAAGAACCAACTGGCACTTGTAAAAACAGAGTATTTTTAAGAAAAGTAGAGAGGCTTTATTGGTATATGCATAAAATTGTTTATTGAAATCAGAAAAGTATAAATACTATCATGAGTTAGGAGCATGACATATTTATCTTCTCAGTTACACCACCATCTTTTCCACCTCACCTCAGCCATTTAATTCCTATGACTGTACCTATATTCTGAACTCTTTCCATAATATAATTCCTCAAGTATTCTAAGCATCACCTTTCATCTTTCCTGATCACTTCTTTTCAGACTCAAACAAGTTTTATCACCTTTCAGGTCTCCAATGTACAGACTTTTATCCTTTGACTGCCCCAGAGCCCATGCACGATTGCCCTCTTTATCTGATTATTTCATGGCCCATCTATTGTTTGTTTGCAAGGTGCAGTCCTCTCTTCACTTGTTCCTCTCTTCCTCATCTAGCTTCACTTGACAAAACCTAAAGCACAGGTAAATCCAACTCTTCCCCTATTTTAACCTGTATCAGAGCAGCTGAACACATTCCCAAATTAATTTCCATTCCACTTTTATAGATAATCACTGAACATCTTCATCTCTAAAACTTTCAGTATCTCCTCTCTATTCTTAACTTGCAGATGATGGCCTTATTTACTTCACTGGAGAAGTTTTGAAGAGAGGAGAAAAGCAATGAAATGAGAACTTCCACAACCTCCGGTCACTGTATACCTCAACCTATCTGCATGTCTACACATATCCTCTAATCTCCTGTTACCAAGGATAAACTGCTCAATGTTCCTATATAAGGTTGACCTTCAGTTGTGATTAATTCCACCCCATCTTCCCTCCAGCAATTCTACCTCCTGCACATTTTTTTCTCTCTCAGTTCAGTCGCTCAGTTGTGTCTGACTCTTTGCGACCCCATGAATCATAGCACGCCAGGCCTCCCTGTCCAACACCAACTCCCGGAGTTCACTCAAACTCATGTCCATCGAGTCGGTGATGCCATCCAGCCATCTCATTCTCTGTGGTCCACTTCTCCTCCCGTCCCAATCCCTCCCAGCATCAGAGTCTTTTCCAGTGAGTCAACTCGTCGCATGAGGTGGCCATCTCTACTGGCATACTAAAAACACTGTAATATCCTTTAAGGATACTTAAAAGACATTCCCTGGGCTCTCATTTGTAGTTCACTTCAAAGTCCCCCTTAAAAGGAAAAATCTAAAGCCCTGCCCATATTAGCTGTCTTCAATTCTGTTTCACTCCTAAGTTTTCAACTACTCTCAACTTCTCTAATAGCTCCTCTCAAGTGAAAACTGACCTTCATTTTGACAAATCCAATGGTCATTTCTCATTCTTAACCTTATTCCTTTGAAACAACTTGTTTACTCTCTCTTTGAAACACTTGTCTTAGTTGTTGGGTTTTTTTTTAAACCTCACTAATGACTCTGCCTCAGACTCCTTGGTAGATTCCTCCTTATTTTCCCAAATTTCAATGCTGTTGAATGCCAAGGTAGCCCTATGACTGTCATCAGAACTCTTCCCATCTCCTTTTCCTCTTCTACTCTAGATAATTTCACCTAGTCATCTCACCATAAATACTATCTATACCCTGACACTCCCAAACCTGTATCTTTAGCCTTGATTGCTTCCCTAAACTTCAGATTCTGATAATCAACTACCTACCTGATGTCTCCACTTACAGGCCTAATAGGCGTTTTGAACTCAACATGTCCAAAACTGTCCTCAATTTCCTTCTCTCCTGCAATAAATCTGCTCTTCTTGCAGTCTTTTCCACCTCAGTAAACCATAACTCCACTATACTAGAAGCTCCACAAGAACCTCTTGATGAAAGTGAAAGAGGAAAGTGAAAAAGCTGACTTAAAACTCAACATTTAAAAAACTAAGATCATGGCATCCTGTCCCATCACTTTATGGCAAATAGATAGGAAAACAATGGAAATACTGACAGACTTTATGTTCTTGAGCTCCAAAATCACTGCAGATGGTGACTGCAGCCATAAGATGCTTGCTCCTTGGAAGAAAAGCTATGACAAACCTAGACATCATATTAAAAAGCAGAGACAGTACTTTACTGACAAAGGTCCGGCTAGTCAAAGCTATTGTTTTACCAGTAGTCATGTATGGATGTGAGAGTTGGACTATAAAGAAAGCTGAGTGCTGAAGAATTGATGCTTTTGAACTGTGGTGTTGGCGAAGACTTTTGAGGGTCCCTTGGACAGCAAGGAGATCAAACCAGTCAATCCTAAAGGAAACCCAGTCCTGATTATTCATTGGAAGGACTGATGCTGAAGTTGAAGTTCCAATACTTTGGCCACCTGATGCGAAGAACTGGCCCATTGGAAAAGACTCTGATGCTGGGAAAGATTGAAAGCAGGAAGAGAAGGGGACGACAGAAGACGAGATGGTTAGACTGTACCACTGACTAGATGGACACGAGTTTGAGCAAGTTCGGGGAGTTGGTGACAGACAGGAAAGCGTGGTGTGCTGCATTCTCTGCTGTCGCAGAGTCAGACATGACTAAGCGACTGAACTAGAAGTTCAGAGAATTCACCCTTTTCCTCTTTTTGTTTACCCCACAATCTCTCAACAGATATCTACAAAATCTGTCATTTCTTATTACCTCTGTCCTTAACACGCTAAACCATTCTACCTGTTCTCCCTACTTTCACCTTCGCCTCTCTATAGTCTATGCTGAATACAACCATCAGGGTCATCCTTCTAAACATCAGCTGACTCACATGTTCTCTATGCAAATCTGATGGCTTTCCGTCTCACTCAAGAGTGTAAATCCAAAGTCATTCTCATGTTCTTCCAGGCCCTACATGCTGTAGCTGCCTGCCCCCTCTATGACCTCCTTCCTCTCCTCTTACCAAACACCAGCCCCCACCTCTGTATCAGCCAAACCAGTTCTTCGTGGTCCTCAAACCAAGCATGTTTCTACCTCAGAGCCTCTATATTCTGTTCCCCCTGCCTGTAATGCTCTCCTCTCAAATAAACATATGCTCCCATTTTCCTTACATTTTTTTCCACAAAATGTCACCTTCTTAGAGAGCCCACCTCTGATCTCCCCATATAAAATAGTACTGTCCTACTTCCCTTACTCCCTACATACTTTATCCTGCTTTGTATTTCTTCATAATATTTATCACAATATAGCAGTGAGTTGAAGATAAACCCTTAAGTCTGGGAGATAGGGAAGTGATTACTCATTTGTCTCAAAAGTACTGATATTTTCTGGTAAGCTTTTTCACTATCTGCCCTCTCCCAACCTGCCACTCAAATGTAAGCTACCTTAAGAACAGTTTATTTTGTTCACTGTTAATCTCTATAGGCTCCACAGCAAAGCCTAATACACAGTAGCTCAATATAGCTGTTGAATAAATATGCTGAATGAATGACAGTAAAAAGCATTAATCTGTAATCCTTAAATAGTTCAAAGGTAAGAGATAGATAGGCCAAGAAGCTCCACTGAAGTTTCTGATTCTTCTAGGGAATCTTATTTCTGTATTTACAGCACTTCTTGTCCATCAGAGGCACCCGTGACATCTTTCAATGTCGTCTTGTAAGACTCTTTAACATTTCATTGTGTTTACTATCTAACCCCATCTATGTGACTTAAAGCTATTTTTATGCTCCCTGAAAAACTCCTCCACCCCCAAACCTAGAGTTTATAGTGTCCTGCACATATGCACAGGCCCTCAATCATGACTGACTGATGTTAACTGGGTACTATGAAGTTATGTTTGAATATAAATTTCACTGTTTGTAAACAAAGTTTAGGTCACCCCTTAACAAAACAACTCAGTTTTAGAACATGAATGCAGTAAGGACTTACTCCTGATAGTCACGTTCCACAAATGCTTGCTGAGTTATATAATTCAGCCCTCAACTGTGATGCCTTTGCAAACACTACATGATTAACTATTTAACATACAGTTTTAGTTTACTTTTTAAGAAGTCTTGTACTCAAATCTAAAACTCCCAGAATATGAAGACCAAAGAATAAAAACAATAAATCTAAGCAAGATTTCTTAATTTCCTGAATCTAGTACTTGAAATTTCTAGAACCTTTTACAGATGAAAAATTTTAATGCAAATTCAATGCCCAAATGCTGGAGAAGGAAATGGCAACCCACTGCAGTGTTCTTGCCTGAAGAATTCCATAGATGGAGGACTGGTGGGCTATGGTCCATGGGGTCGCAAAGAGTTGGACACAACTGAGTGACTAACACTACACTAATGCACAAATGCCTAGTGTCTAGATACCAAAAAAGAAAAATTTGACAATGTATATATTTTCTGAACCATAAACAAAACCATATGTACAAGCTGTTTAGTATCCTTTTGTATAAAAACTGAAAGTAACCAACTTAAGTTTATTGATATCTTATTCTAGCTAAGAATCTGTTTTCAATTTGATCTCATTTTTAAAGGTCTATTTTTTCCCATTTTTTGCATTTATCACTTGTTCATTTTTCACTTTTATGACTTAAGTATTTTATCAATTCTTAAAACTCACACATATTCTATGCAAAATATGGTGGTCTAAAACCAAGGTGAACTAAATCTAAATTTATATTAAGAATTTTATGTAAATGATATTTATTTAAAAAAATAAAGCAGTTTCTTTACCCATCATTAAAATATTTTCCTTATCTATATCTTTTATATAAAAAATAACACTAATCTAGCTAACAGAAAAATAATACTTTATGAAAGCAAAATTATCCTTTGGCATCAGATTCTACAAAAACATTAGATATTAACTATTTATATTAAGCTCATTAAAATCTGACATTAATATTTCTTTCTGGCAGGAAAATACATATGATTTAATGATTATATAATACTTTATTCAATTCTACTTTTCATTTTTTAACCATATCTGTTAAAACAAAAAGAAAACCTATGTTAATTAATTCTGCAGCCTAAAGTTCAACTTATGCAATATCTGTTTATCTAGGAAAAGTCCTAATAATCAGCTCTGCACATACTTAGGAAATATCCATTTGCATTTATTATATATTATTATTTCCTTACACATAGTCACACCATTCCAAATTCATTATTTTTAATTGCGGTTTATAAGCAGATAAAAATACAGTCTTAAGGTAGACATCAAATTTAGACACTGACACAAAACTCACAAAGTTAACTGAAAAATGATATAAACTCTTTATTAAAAACAGAACTGGTGTGTGTTTACCCTATAGGTTATTTCTTATTTATATTATTCAAAAAAGATGTGAGGTGGCTTATTAAAATATGCAAAGCATAGGATAATTTAATTAAGCTTTAATCATTAATTTTAAAAACTAAGGACTGAAGTGTGTGTGTGCTTAGAAGGTGAGAGTGAATAATGAAACGAAGGGAAAAACGAAGTAGGAAAAAATAAGATGAAGCCCAGACCTACAGAATATTCCTTAAAGTTCTCTGTGTAAGATTATAAAACCAAAGTCAATATTAACTTGGAAAAAAACCAATGAAAAAAAAAGTCTTGAAAAGGAAGGACTTCTGAGCAGCCAATTCCAATGTGATGAGGGAGGCTGGAAGGAAAGGGGATGACACTCTTAAAAGGCAAAGATCACGTAACAGATCAAACCCAGGGAAAAGAAAGGCCAGAACATCAGAATTCTTCTATTGTGAAGCAAGGAAGGGAAAAATGGAAACGGTGACATTTTCATTTGTTTCTTTCTTTTATCAAAATAACTGATTCTTCTTTTCCTTCTTTTAATATCTGATAAAAACACTACTCTTCATTTGATCTAAGTATATGGGTGAGCTACAGTGAAAGGAAATAAACTGCCAACTTCTTAGGCTGAAATAGGAAAAGGAGTACGTCAAGGCTGTATATTGTCACCTTGCTTATTTAACTTATATGCAGAGTACATCATGAGGAACACTGGGCTGGAAGAAGCACAAGCTGGAATCAAGACTGCCGGGAGAAATATCAATAACCTCAGATATGCTGATGACACTACCCTTATGGCAGAAAGTGCAGAGGAACTCAAAAGCCTCTTGATGAAAGTGAAAGAGGAGAGTGAAAAGGTTGGCTTGAAGCTCAACATTCAGAAAACAAAGATCATGGCATCTGGTCCCATCACTTCATGGGAAATAGATGGGGAAACAGTGGAAACAGTGTCAGACTTTATTTTTTGGGGCTCCAAAATCACTGCAGATGCTGATTGCAGCCATGAAATTAAAAGACGCTTACTCCTTGGAAGGAAAGTTATGACCAACCTTGATAGTATATTAAACAGCAGAGACATTACTTTGCCAACAAAGGTCCGTCTAGTCAAGGCTATGATTTTCCCCGTGGTCATGTATGGATGTGAGAGTTGGACTGTGAAGAAAGCTGATCACCGAAGAATTGATACTTTTGAACTGTGGTGTTGGAGAAGACTCTTGAGAGTCCCTTGGATTGCAAGGAGATCCAACCAGTCCATTCTAAAGGAGATCAGTCCTGGGTGTTCATTGGAAGGACTGATGCTGAAGCTGAAACTGCAATACTTTGGCCACCTCATGCGACGAGTTGACTCACTGGAAAAGACTCTGATGCTGGGAAAGGTTGGGGGCGGGAGGAGAAGGGGATGACAGAGAATGAGATGGCTGCATGGCATCACTGACTCTGTGGACATGAGTTTGAGTGAACTCCGGGAGTTGGTGATGAACAGGGAGGCCTGGCGTGCTGTGATTCATGGGGTCGCAGAGAGTCGGACACGACTGAGCAACTGAACTGAACTGAACTGAGCAAACTATTTGTTAGCTGCTGACTCCCCCAGCCATTCCCTTCCAACATATTCCTTTTTTGCAAAATTCATTTTCTCTGACAGAAACTGAAAATGTCAGGTTTCACCAATTCATCTTATCGCACTGCTAACGACAGCCATAATGACTATTTTGACACATGAGATAATGGGACAATCTACTGGAGTGAACGTATGAGAAAATTTTTCAGTCCAAATGATAAGAGAACCCTCTCCCCTCCTCCTCTGTTTTGAATTATATAATGAAAGAACACAGTGCTTATTTAGAGCTATTCTAGCAATGTTGAGACCATGAGACAACAAGGTTAGGAACCAAAAAGAAAAGCATATTGATATTGGTAGAATAGAAGAATAAAATAAGACTTAATCATTGAGCTTCTGAAACAACCCCAGAACTACTACTGTTTATGTCTCCTGTCATGAGATAGTTAGCACATGGCTACCACAGTTAAGTATTCTATTACTTGCTTCCAAAAGCCTAGATAAGGTACAACATCAAAAAGATGAACAACCAAAACACTTAACATAAAAGTCACATGCACATTGGTAGTAGACTCCACATGTCGCTCTGAAATTTCCGGAAAATTAAAGTTATTGCAATCAGTAACATAATTCACAGTATCAGAAACCAGTTAATAAGCAAACACACAGCTATACCTACTATTAAGAACTGAGAGAAAGAACACTATATAATGTATTGACAAACAGGCTCATCAACATTCTCAGTTTAAACAAAAAAAAAATCAATAAGGCTTTCAACAACAACAAAAGTATAAAAAGTACACATCAACTAAACGAATAATAGTTAAGAATCAAAATAATTTTATCCAAGAACACAAACATATAATAATATGGCTCATGTAAATGCTTGGAGCAGTTGATAATCTGTATAAATTTCAAGTAAATTATATTTCTTACAGTCATACTTCAAAAAAAGTTAAATATGATTCTTAGAGAAGTACCACGGAGAAGGCAATGGCATCCCACTCCAGTACTCTTGCCTGGAAAACCCCATGGATGGAGAAGCCTGGTAGGCTGCAGTCCATGGGGTCGTGAAGAGTCGGACACGACTAAGAGCCTTCACTATCACTTTCACTTTCATGCATTGGAGAAGGAAATGGCAACCCACTCCAGTGTTCTTGCCTGGAGAATCCCAGGGAAGGGGGAGCCTGGTGGGCTTCCGTCTATGGGGTCGCACAGAGTCGAACACGACTGAAGTGACTTAGCAGCAGCAGCAGAGAAGTACCAAAGTGAAAGTGATCTATCTGCTAACAGGTAACCAAGCTGGAGGAAATAGTGAGCAACTTATGCAAACCAAAAAGATAAAGAGACACATGTATGAATAAAGTTATTCTAATACCACAAGTAAAGGTACCAAGGAAATACCCTCAGGCAATGCCTGTAGATAAATGGGAAATCAAATTGCAATTCACTATACACAAAATGATGGTCTGAAAACTAATTTTACTCTAGAACTCTTTTCTTAATGAAATCTTAAAAGGAAAAAAAAAAAGACCTTAAATGCTAAACAGCTGATCACATACAAGGTGAATGATAGAAGGGATTGGTCCCTCAACTTGTATTCTAATCATTGAGAACACAGTAAAAAATAGTAACAAAAAAACCTGTCCTCATGAATCTATGTCCTAATGAAAGTGACAGACAATAAACAAATTAAAAAGAATCATACATATTATCACACACCATGATCAAGTGGGACTTATTCCAGGGATGCAAAGATTTTTCAGTATCTATAAGCCAATCAAAGTGATATACCATAATAACAAATTGAAAAATAAAAACCATATGATCATCTTCATAGATGCAGAAAAATCTTCTGACATAATTCAACATCTATTTATGATTTAAAAAATAAACTCTTCAGAAAGTGGACATAGAAGGAACATTCCTCAACATAAAAAAACGCCATATACGATAAAACCACAGTTAATACCATAATCAAGGGTGAAAACCTGAAAGCATTTCCTATAAGATCAGGAACAAGATAAAGATGCTAACTTGTACCACTTTTATCCAACATAGTTATTTTGGAAGTCTTCGACACAGCAATCACAGAAGAAAAAGAATTCAAATTGGAAAAGAAGTAAAACTGTCACTGTTTGCATATGATATTGGTGCTATACCTAGAAAATCCTAAAGACACTACCAGAAAACTACTGGAGCTATATTGGAGAGTGGTTAGGTTAGTTAAAAAGGGAAGAAAGCAGCAGAAAAGAGAATAGAAACTGTAATGGGAATGGGAGGATTGCAACTTTAGACCGGGCGACCAACAAAAGCAAAAGTGATTAGCAGATATAGAATGAGGACCTGACAAAAAGTGAAGGAATGAGCCACGTGGGGGAAAGGCAGCCCATGCAAGGAGACAAATACAGAGGCCCAGAGCAGGAGCTCGCCTGGCCAGTCATTAAAGGAGCAACAGGTGAGCCAATGAGGCTGAACGAGGGGAAACGATAAACTCAGAGACGTCATGTGAAGCCAGATCACACAAACCCTTATAGATAGCAGAGAAACTGGCCTCTAGTTTTAATCAGATGGAAAGCCAATGAAGGGTTTTGAGCAAAGGAGTGACCAGATCCGACTTAGATTTTAATGGGAGAATACTAGCTACAACTGAAAATGTCCTCTGTTCTCTACGAAAAGGCTTGACACCAAAGCCAAATCTGGCACTGCCTGTTTTGGGAAATACAGTTTTATTTGAACACAGCCATGTTCATTTGTTTATATATTGTCTATGGATTTTTCATAATCAGTGGCAAAGTTAAATAGTTACACACAAGCCATAGGCCCACAAAGCCTAAAATATTTACTATCTGGCTCTTCACAGTAAAAAGAAAAAATTGCCACCCTCTGCTCTAGCAAGACAAGGCTAGAAAGAGCTGGGAGGTTATTATATTAATCCAGGCGACAAAAGAAGACCTGGACTAGGGCAGAGCAATGAACTTAGCAAGACAACATTGAACATGTACTAGATATATTTTGAAGACAGGATATGCTAATGAATTAGATATGGAGTGTGAGAGAAAGTGATCTGAGTAACTGTCAGAATTCATCCAGAATAATTTTTAAAATAATGCCTAAAACAGCCATATAAACACATTACTGAAGATCTCATACAAAATATCTACTTTTAACGGATGTAAAGTCTTTATTAATTCATTTAAAAATGTTTTGATCCAACAAGAGCCATTCTTACCAATCCTGGTTCTTCAAGGAATATTAAGGCATCAGTTCAGTGCCAAATATCTAATTTGAGCCTTTGAAATTTAATCCATGAATGATTGCAATCCATTAAATGAAAGGTTGTAGGAAAAATATATGATACCTAATTTCACATTATTTCAAAGAGATTTTTTTACATGGTAACAGATTATAACAATGTTTACAGTACCAAAATCATACTTTATCATAGAAGAAACTACCATATGGTTTAAGTGAAAGATAAGGAATCTTAAAACTAACTATATGATGTGAAACGTAAGTTGCAATCAGCATAACTGGGCCTGTTTTGTTGTTTGGTTTTAACAATAAGATATATTTTGTCAAGAAGTGAAGTCGCTCAGTCGTGTCTGACTCTTTGCGACCACATGGACTGTAGCCTACCAGGCTCCTCCATCCATGGGATTTTCCAGGCAAGAATACTGGAGTGGGTTGCCATTTCCTTCTCCAGGGGATCTTCCTGACCCAGGGATCAAACCTGGGTATCCTGCATTGTAGGCAGATGCTTTACCGTCTGAGCCACCAGGGCCATAATATGGCTGCTGCTACTGCTAAGTCACTTCAGTCATGTCTGACTCTGTGCGACCCCATCGACTGTAGCCTACCAGGCTCCTCCGTCCATTGCATTTTCCAGGCAAGAGTACTGGAGTGGGGTGCCATTGCCTTCTCCATAATATGGCAAAATATTCTAAATAATCTAGAATTTTCACAAAATGGGTCAAAAGCAACAGAACACATCTCACTAACAGGATAAAGTACTATGGCAAAAGGCTATAAAAAGATGTAAAAAGTATGCTAGGGTGTATGATGTCACTGGATGAAACCAAAGTACTTTCTTTTTCAACCTTTCTTTGACTGCCTATATAAATCAGCCATTAAGAAGTAAGAAACACAACTTAATAAAACAGTCTTTAAAAAAGACAAAAAAAAGTGCTTTCTCTAATGTCATAAAACTGAAACAGAAGACAAGGCATACCCACAAACAGCAGATCTATTTTGATTTAAAATTTATTTTTTCATCAAATATGCATTACACAAATCTTAATCTACAGAAGTACAACCAGGAGAAGCAGCCAAGAAGCTCATTTTAACAAGATGTTTATTGACAGGAGCAAACTTCATTGATATTGATTCAAGCCAAGTCATGTATTTTAAAACCCTATTCAAAATTCTAGTGCTAACAGTACTAGGCTGGAGAAGGAAATGGCAACCCACTACAGTATTCTTGTCTGGAGAATCCCACGGACAGAGGAGCCTGGTGGGCTACAGTCCATGGGGTCACAAAGAGTCAGACACGACTGAGCACACAGCACATTCAAAATTCTTTATGATTTTTCAATTATATAACTGTTTACAAGAAGAAACCACAAATACATGCAAAGATGCTTTAAATCAGTTCCCCAAAAAGAGTTCATTTAACAAGATGGGGAGAGAAAAATCACACTTCATTATTCCAAAATCCAGAATTCCTACCTAATCAATCAAAGGAGGGAGCAAGGCAAGGAAAAAACCTCAGGCCCAATCTCCACATCGTGATTTATCTAACTTTCCCTGTAAATTTCCCCAGATTAGCTCACAGATATATATTCAGACCACAAACTGTAAACTATTTATTCAGTGTAATACTGCGTTTTGTTTAATTTGAATGCCTTTAGATGTGGAGATGCAATCTTTAAATCACTATGGACCCCATGATACCCCCTGTCCCATACATGGCTGCTTCACACATTTTCATTAATTAAATGGCTGCTGTCTACCAAAAATAATGATGGATGGCACTACACAAAGAGACCTGAACTACCACAGTATAAAAGGCAAAGTCCTCTCAACACGTTCTAAAAGAAACGGCTACAAAAAAAACATCCTGGCTACAAAGTTCAAAGTTTCCAGAAGTCCTAATCTTAACCTACAGAAACCTTGATTCAGATTATTCACTGAGATGTATTTGATCTGCTGAGTCTTACTTCATCTTTCTGGATTTCTGCCACCATCTTGAGTAATCTGTTGTTGTTCAGTCACTCATTCATGTCCAACTCTTTGTGACCCCATGCACTGCAACATGCCAGGCTTCCCTGGCCTCCACCATGTCCCAGAGCTTGCTCAAATTCATGTCCATTGAGTCAGTGATGCCAACCATCCATTTCGTCTTCTGTCATTCCCTTCTCTTCCTGCCTTTGATCTTTCCCAGAATCAGAGTCTTTTCTAATGAGTGGGCTCTTCACATCTGGTGGCCAAAGTATTGGAGCTTCAGCTTTAGCATCAGTCCTTCCAATGAATATTTAGGACTGATTTCCTTTAGAATTGACTGGTTTGATCTCCGTGCAGTCCAAGGGACTCTCAAGAGTCTTCAGCACCACAGTTCAAAAGCATCAATTCTTCGGTGCCCACCTTTCTTTATGGTCCACTCTCAAATCCATACATGACCACTTGAAAAACCATAGCTTTGCCTTGTTGGCAAAGTAATGTCTTTGATTTTTAATAAGCTGTCTAGGTTGGTCATAGCTTTTCTTCCAAGAAGCAGGTGTCTTTTAATTTCATGGCTGCAGTCACCATTGCAGTGATTTTGGAGACAAAGAAAATAAAGTCTGTCACTGTTTCCACTATTTCCCCAACTATTCGTCCTAAAGTGATGGAACGGGATGCCATGATCTTACTTTTTTAAATGTTGAGTTTCAGGCAGCTTTTTCACTCTCCTCTTTCACTTTCATCAAGAGGTTCTTTAGTTCCTCTTCACTTTCTGCCATAAGGGTGATATAATCTGCATATCTGAGGTTATTGATATTTCTCACGGCAATCTTGATTCCAGCTTGTGCTTCAGCTAGTCCGGCATTTTGCATGATGTATTCTGCATATAAGTTAAATAAGCAGGGTGACACTATACAGGTTTGACGTACTCCTGTCCCAATTTTCAACCAGTCTGTTGTTCCATGTCCGATTCTAACTGTTGCTTCTTGACCTGCATACAGGTTTTGAAGGACGCAGGTAAGGTGGTCTGGTTTTCCCACCTCTTGAAGTATTTTCCACACAGTCAAAGGCTTTAAGGTAGTCAATGAATCAGAAGTATATGCTTTTCTGGAATTCTCTTGTTTTTTCTATGATCCAACAGATGTTGGCAATTGGATTTCTGGTTCCTCTGCCTTTTCTAAATCCAGCTTAAACATCTGGAAGTTCTCAGTTCAAATACTGCTGAAGCTTGACTTGGAGAATTCTGAGAATTTCCTTTACTAGCATGTGAAATGAGTGCAATTGTGTACTGGTTTGAAGATTCTGTGGCATTGCCCTTCTTTGGGACTGGAATGAAAACTGACCTTTTCCAGTCCCGTGGCAAATGCTGAGTTTTCTAAATTTGCTGGCATATTGAGTGCAGCACTTTCACACCATCATCTTTAAGAATTTGAAAGAGCTCAATTCCATCACCTCTACTAGCTTTGTTCATAGTGATGCTTCCTAAGGCCCACTTGTCTTCACACTCCAAGGTGTCTGGTTCTAGGTGAGTGATCACACCATTGTAGTTATTGGGCCATGAAGATCTTTTTTGTATACTTCTTCTGTGTATTCTTGCCACCTCTGTCTTTTAGTACTGCTAGGTCCATACCATTTCTGTCCTTTATTGTACCCATCTTTGCATGAAATGTTCCCTTGGTATCTCTAATTTTCTTGAAGAGATCTCTAGTCTTTCCCATTCTATTGTTTTCCTCCATTTCTTTGCATTGATCACTGAGGAAGGCTTTCTTATCTCTCCTTGCTATTCTTTGCAACTCTTCATTCAGATGGGTGTATCTTTCCTTTTCTCCCTGCCTTTTGCTTCTCTCTCTTCTCAGGTATTTGTAAGGCCTCCTCAGACAACCATTTTGCCTTTCTTCATTTCTCTTTCTTGAGGATAGTTTTGATCACTGCCTCCTGTACAATGTCATGATTCTTCGTCCATAGCTTTCCAGATTAGATCTGACTATCATATCTAATCCACTGAATCTATTTGCCACTTTCACTGTATAATCGTAAGGGATTTGACCTAAAGGTCATATCTGAATGGCCTAGTGGTTTTCCCTACTTTGTTCAACTGAAGTCTGAATTTTGCAATAAGGAGTTCATGTTCTGAGCCACTGTCAGCTCCCAGGCTTGTTTTTGGTGACTGTATAGAGCTTCTCCATCTTTGGTTACAAAGAATATAATCAATCTGATTTTGGTTCTGGCCATTTGATGATGTCCATGTGTAGAGTCTGTCATTGGAGGAGGGTGTTTGCTATGACCAGTGAGTAATCTACATGACTCCATTATACAACTGCTCCAATGTATAGGTCTACCAAATAGCTGTGAAAATGCTAAAGGTCCCTTTAGTATTCCTCTTCAATTAATCAAAATACAACTGATCATAATCAGAGACTGGCACAAAAACAGACACATGTGCCCAAAATATAATCTCAATAAGATCCATTCATTGGTAAAATATGTCCCTTAAAATTGGCTCAAAAAATTTTCTTCGTGAGATTATCATTTTTACTTGTTTCTTGCCTATGAAATAAAATGGAATAAGATGAAAGCCCAACATAAAAAATATATTTTTACATGACACTGAAAATTCACCCAATAAAGTAGCATAACAACAGAGGCTTAGATAGTACCATAAATCTATTCCAAACATAAAGTAAGAATTACAGAACACTCAATTACCTACTTATATAAAAAGCTTAAACAAAACAAAACTTGGTCTCAGGATTCCTTATAGTAGTAAAAGATTTTGAAGACTTGCAAAGAGTTTATGTGAGTTACAGTTACCATATTAGAATTTAAAATTGAGACATTTTTTAAATATTCATTTATTTTAAAATAACAATAAGCCCACTTACTTTTATTTTATGTTAATAAAAATAACAATTTAATGAAAAATACTAAGATTTACATACAGAAAAATTGTTAGTGAGAAGAGTGACACTGTTTTACATTTTTGCAAGTCTCTTAATATCTAGATTAAAGGAAGACAGCTGGATTTTCAAAACTGCTTCGACATTCAAATGCTTATATTGTTATATGCTATATGATCTCTGGAAATCTCCACTATTACACGTGAGAAATTCAAGAGCAAAAACAGTACGTATTATTTTCATACTGTTATGAAGACAGTTTTAACCTCACAGACCTTGAGAGAATATTGAAGAGTCCCAAAACGTACTATGAAAACGACTGATTGCTTAAATTTCTAGTAGGAAATTTTTAGAATTAAAAATAATTGTAAAGAAATAGAAATGCAGGTACTGAAGACAGGGTAATGATTTTATTTAAAGAGAAAAAGAGCAAGGTTATTACTAAAATATAATTTTAGATTTTTATACAAGATGTGCAGACATTATAATGCTTTAAAACACCTTGAATTATGTTTCATTTTATCTGTCAGATTTCATTATAAAATTTTAACATGTTTTCCAAATGTATGGCTAGCTTTAAGATTGAAAAAATTCACATATACTGTTTACTCAAAGTTTTAGACCAGTGATCTAGACAAACACTTAAAGAATAAACTCACAAATTTATTTTAAAATGCACACCTGTTGGAGAATATAATGGAGTCATGATAAGTCTTATGAACACATTCACCAACCATGGATTTAAATAAACCTACCTCTTCCGCTGCTGCCTCTGAAAGCAGACCTTCCTTTTGAGCACAGGTCACATGGAAATAGGCTCTGCACATCCCTGCATCACAGCTAATGCAAACGCCAGTTCGAGCAAAACGAGGATCTTCACAGAAGCTACACTCCTACATGGAACAATAGGAAAAGTCTCAGAGGGAAAACATTCCCAGAACAGAAACTGCATTCTCATACAAAGCTTCTACAAAATACAAAGAGTGAACCAATAGTACCAATAGTATATCAATATAAACAAAAACTGTAGGTAAGCCAAATATTTATAAGAAGAAAAGTAATTCTCTATATAGTTCTACAAAACCAAAATTCCACTTATATAATAATGATTATAACAATAAGTAGTTGAAGGCTTTCCATGCACTAAGCACTATTCTAAGCACTTTACATGAATTAATATATATAATTATTTATATATAGTGTTATTTGACACTATTTCATAATAAAATGTGAAAGAAGTACTACAGTCATTCTCATCTTACACGTGAGAAAACTGAGGTAAATGCAGTCTTTAACCAGATAATCTTAAAGACCATGCTCTTAACCATTAAACTACACTTATTTCAACAATAATATTCTATTTGAAAAAATTAAACAAATAAGAAGCCAGAGAAATTCACCAAAAGATCTAGACATTGAAATCAAAGAAATAACGCATTTTTAAAATATATTTAAGAGAAGCAGAAGCAATCTTAAGTAAATAATTTTGTGAAATTAAATAATACACAATGTAACCAATTATTTATATTCTTCCTGTATATAAAAGGAAAAACTACAAAACTAAAGGAATAAGCTGTTGAAATTACCCCAAATGCCAGCACCCTGACTTTTAACTAAACCATAGAAAGGAAGAAAAGAATAAAAACCTACTATCAAAATATACTCTATAAATATGAACCTTCACAAAATAACTTGCTAAATTATGAAAGACTGAGGAGGCAATGGCAAGCCACTCCAGTACTCTTGCCTAGAAAATCCCATGGATGGAGGAGCCTGGTAGGCTGCAGTCCATGGGGTCACTACGAGTCAGACATGACTGAGCGACTTCACTTTCACTTTTCACTTTCACACACTGGAGAAGGAAATGGCAACCCACTTCAGTGTTCTTGCCTGGAGAATCCCAGGGACGGGGGAGCCTGGTGGGCTGCCGTCTATGGGGTCACACAGAGTCAGACACGACTGAAGTGACTTAGAAGCAGCAGCAGCAGTCAGTAGACAGTTAAAGAAGAACTGCTTAGTAAATGCATTTTATATAAATTAAATATGAGGGAAACATTTAAAAAGAAAAATGAGAAACTTTCAATAGATGCTAAAAACATCATTGTAATACTGTAACAGTTAGTACCTACTTGGTAGACAGTACCAAACTGATATATTAGCACTGTTATCCAAGAACTGTGTTCTGGGCACAGGTGTGAAAACACTGCCAACTCCTGACTTTCTACTGCCTAGTTAAAGGTCTTTCCCATTAACAGTAGTATATATATGGTATAAAATATCAGCAAGTAGTAATATAAACATTAAACAAAAAAACTGTTAAAGAGAAAGAGAGTAGAGGGGGATGGAGAAGGGGAGAAATTATTTAAAGGATGTCAATACCATGAACAGAATCCAATTGGTTCAGGATAACAATTTAATGTAATTTAACGTAATAAAATTACATTAAATGAGTAATTTAATGTAATATGATGAAATTGGGCAAGGGACTTCTGAGAGAACACAAAGAAAAAATGTCTGACACTGAAGTCTTAAAAGACTATAGAACAACCTCACAAAGAAAACAGAATCTTCCTCAATTGCTTGAATCATTTACAATGCTAGGGAACGAAGCAACTGAGAACACAGGGAAGAAAGTAATCAGAATTAGGAAATGGATAGACAATGTGGTCTAGAGAGCTGTCTAAGATAAAACTCACAACACTGGATTTGATTTTGCAGATGAGCTAGACAGTACATGATTTTGTTACTCCTTTTCCTAGTAATACTTCAACACAAAAGCAGGTGTAATGAAAAAAAATCAGGTGATAACTACATATTTAATGACTCGTTTTTAATCCAGAGGTCACTGCTAGCCTCAGTTTTATGAAGCAGTATCTGCTTACTGGTTTTTTTTTAATTGCTTTGAGATTTATATTTATGGTAACAACATATGCCTATTGAAAATGATGGAAGTCAGTCCCTTTTAGGCTCGATGGAAGCTGCTATCAAAAAGTAGGTACTTCCATTTCCAAAAGTGGTAGACTAGGTAATCTGTATTGCTTCTACTCAACTAGAAAATGTAGACAAATTAGTATTTATTTACTATAAAGATATTAGAGAAACAACGAGACTGTGTACAGGTACCTGAGGAAAGTAAATTCAATACTAGGGCTTAGAAGCTTTAGCTAATTCTGGAGAGGGAAGCTGCAATTACCAAAACCAAGGCAAAAGATTACTGGAGTGATTGTTAGAGTCCAAGGAGGATATTCTGGATATAATAGCAGAAACTATCAAAGTTTAAAATCAGAATTTTCCAACAATATATGTTTTTTACCTTACCTTTAATTTAAAGGTTACTAATGCTTTTCAAGAGACTCCCTTCCCAAATGCCCAACAGACAGTAACGGAAAGAGAATATGTCAGTGCCTACCTAGTTCTAGCATTCTAAAGATGTGTGCAGTAATTATACACGTAAGTTTAAATTAATAAGTGTGTTATCTTATCACTCATAATCTAAAAGTCATAGTAAAAAACCAATTTATAATCTATGGAGACTCATTTGCTAGGGCAGGTTATGTAGTCATAAAATCAGTCCTTGAAATCTGAGTAAGATAATGGGCTTTTCTTGTACTCTTTTCATAATTTCATAAATTTCACTTCAAAAGTAAAGTTAGAAATTAAGCTCGTATTTGGTCCAACTGGTTAACAATAAAGATTTAATCTGAGAATTCATTATACACTAAACAGTATGCCAAATGCCAAGGAAACAACAGTGATATCAACTATCATTTTTCCACACAGGTTAAACTAAATTACAAACACATGGAAGAATTTATATATTACTGGCTTTCTGGGAAAATTACTGTCAATTATAAATGATTCAGTACTTTACAATAGCATAATTGGGCTTTCCTGGTGGCTCAGACAGTAAAGAATCCACCTATAGTTCAGGAGACCCTAGGCTGTATCTCTGGGTCGGGAAGATCCCATGGAGAAGGAAATGGCAACTCATTTCAGTATTCTTTCCTGGAAAATTCCATGGACAGAGAAACTTGAAAGCTACACCCACACAGATTACAAACAGTCAGATACAACAGAGCAATTAAGAATGCACACAAGCAATAGCATAATTAGTAATAAGCATTTCTGTAGTTAATAATGATATTAGCAAAAAGCCATGTAAACTAACAAGTAAAACTTTCTCTTAGACAACCAAAAACAGTTTGTCTCACCTTGGCACCATATTTGGAATAGTTCATTTCTGTTAGTGTTACTGGTCGTAATTTGTCAATATCTCCAAAGGCTACACCAGGAACGTATAGGGCACAAACGATGTGAACCCATCTATAAAGAGAAAAGATCTGACTTTGTTATCAAACCTTCTGATAAAATGCCCACATGGAAAATAAACATAAAATATATGTGCCATATCAAATAACTACTGCAAGAATTTTATGGCCAGGTCTCAAAAACTCAGACATACAACTACAGAATATTAAACACTTAGATAATTATATCATTTAGTTACAGAAAAGGGGACTGCAATAAGTGCTACTTTTCCAGCAGCTTAGCCAAAGCTGAGAGTTAACAACTATAATTGCCATTCACTTAAAATTCACCGCACTTTGCACTTATCTGTTATTCTTAAATATTTGCACAAAACCACTATTCAAATGAAACAAAACATTTTCATATGCATGGAAAAGTATTCACATTATTTTAAGCACTCTGAGAATTAAGGATCCTAATTTAAGAACTGTGAAGTTACTCTGAATAAACTATATAACATTGATCTTTCCTGCTACTTTTTTCTAAAAGCTATTAGATAATCCTTAATGACATATTTAAAAAAAAAATTCTTGGTGTGCATCTTAACTTTCTTTCTTCCTAGGTTGAAACTGATTGAAAGGAGACTGGACAGAACACTTGTGATAATATAAGGAAGTCACAGTTCATTCAGCTCATCTGTTCACCATACAACCTATGTACTATGTATGTGCCCCACAAATAAATAATTTTTAAAGTCTGGACGATGTTACAACACTAAACAACAACAACAACAAAATGTTCAGAGTTTCAGTGTACTAAAAAAAAAGTAGGAGCTGATTCTAATTACATTTTTTAAAAACTGTTCTGAACCTCTATAAAATATATTAGGAACCCTTTCTGTTTGCTTACAACCATACAAAATACAGGACCACTAGATTTTGAAATGTAAACATATCTCCCTCATCTCTGCAAGAAAGAGGGTAAAAATGAGATGGGAAATATCTCTTAACCTTGTGAAAATATTAACAAATTTTGCTTTATCATAGTTTGAGAGGCTACAATTGCTACATGGTTCTATCTTGTGATGCACTATGAGTCTTAAAGAAATAAGACTAAGAATAATTTTATAGAGGTACTGGGGAAAATAGTTACAAATCTTTAAAATTTATCCTTTTTTATTGGGAAGAAAATTCAAAGTTTTGAAGATTTTCTTGATAAAATCCTTTAATCCAACTTCCCAAACGCATCCTGTGAAGTTCAATATAAAGATACACATCTTCAACGAGCAGCTGCTTTCTCAATTTAATTTGAGCAGTTTTTTCATGCTCCACTGATGTATTAAATGCTGCTGTACTCTGTAGGAGTTTATCTTTGATAAACCCAACAGCTGGCTGCTTGCTTCATATTGACCTTCTTAAAATCTTTTAGAACTAGTCACACAAGTACTACAGATTGAAACTGCCATTTCAGTGTGACTGGCACAAAAGTGTATCATTTTCCCCAACCATACTTGTGAAGATGCCAACTTGAGTCTTTATTAAAATACATACCAAACAGCTGAGATAATTTTGGTCCTTTTTAGTATGGGTTGTATATAGATTTTTGTTCATTTGTTTAACTGCATGTACTTTAGAACCTTGTAATTAAGACAAATTGAGAAATCAAAAAGGAATAAACTTCCTTGTTACTTTATCATTCATTTTGCTTGGAGCTATGAAGGCAGATGTTGATTAGGAAGGAGAACAGAAAAGAAGCATCCCATAAGACCACCAAAACACAGAGTCAGAATTGTCATTCTAGCATAGAAGCTACTAATATATTCTTTTAAATTTACAGATTTTAATAAAGCAAACTAAGTAGGAAAATACTTCTCAAAAACTCATTTCAAATAAGAACTATATTCATCGATCAAACTTGATTTTGAAATGCTTTGTACTTGCGGTGTCTTTATAACACATTAAAAAACTCACTTCAGGAGTTATTTTGATCCCTGCATTTATTCATTCAATAATTAGTTACTGAGCGACTGAACTGAACTGAAGAACAGAGCACCAGGCAGGCAGTGGGGAAGTGACAAAGAAGTATGTGAAATGCTTGCAGCATAAGATGAGATATGCTATTATATTAAAGTATGTGTAATATTTCCCATATTCAGGTTTATCATACCACTAAGGCAGGATAAAACACTCCCTTTAAGAAAAAAAATTTAAAATTTAATGATAAGAATGTACTGATGGTCTTTTCACATTAAATTGCATTATTTTCTATTGTAGTATATGTAGCTCCCATCAGACACAGAAGGGAAAACAGTCGAAATGGCCTATGTAATAGAAGAAAATTTCAAAACTTTTTTCATTATTTCCATACGTAGTTCTTTCTTTTCATCTGTTTTCCATTTGAAGCTAGAGGACTATATACCTGTCAAATCTTCGTGGTTTTTTTGCTTTTGATTCAAGCTAGTATTACATCCTTCAAACCGTATCAATTTCCACAGTACTCTACAGGTAAGTATGGGCATCAGCACAAATAAAATGTTCAAAAAGCATAAAAAAATTTTCCAGGCTGCACCAACAAGGGAGGTGTCTACATATATGATAGATCCAC
Source organism: Moschus berezovskii (assembly GCF_049115385.1). Lineage (NCBI taxonomy): Eukaryota > Metazoa > Chordata > Mammalia > Artiodactyla > Moschidae > Moschus > Moschus berezovskii. Next base: position 25,434,261 of record NC_142462.1, on the reverse strand, counting down.
AGAAGTCAATGTAAATATATCTCAGTAAAACTGAATGGTTAAAGAAGCCTCCCTTTTCTTCATTAAGAGACAATTTTACAAGTTAGTTTGTGGACTGTGTATTAGTATATATTACATACTAGTGTGGTAAGAGAGCTACTTTATAGTTTCTCAATAGAAATTTCAAATTATTGACAAGAGAAAAGGTAAAATAAATGCTCTTCCCTAAAAGGAAACTGTATTTCTCAAAGCTGCCATACTTATTCACAACCACTTATTACCATAAATTTCAACTTGCAGGACCAAAAAGTTATTAAGAAAGGATTTATGCAGTTACTTTTCTAAGATTACCTTAAATAAATGGAATAATATCACTAATAAAAAAAAACACTAGCACTAGAAGTAGCAGAAGCAGAGGAACGAAGGAGATATTTATTACACACTTAAGTTTCAGAAACTACACTGTTTACAGAAATCATTTCAGTTCAGTTCAGTTGCTCAGTCATGCGACCCCATGGACTGCAGCACACCAAGCTTCCCTGTCCATCGCCAACTCCCGGAGCTTGCTCAAACTCATGTTACTGAGTCAGTAATGCCATCTGACCATCTCATCCTCTGTCGTCCTCTTCTCCTTCTGCTTTCTATCTTTCCAGCTACAGGGTCTTTTCACGTGAGTCAGTTATTTGCACCAGGTGGACAAAGTATTGGAGTTTCAGCTTCAGCATCAGTCCTTCCAATGAACACCCAGAATTGATCTCCTTTAGAATGGACTGGTTGGATCTCCTTGCAGTCCAAGGGACTCTCAAGAGTCTTCTCCAACACCACAGTTCAAAAGCATCCATTCTTCAGCGATCAGCTTTCTTTACAGTCCAACTCTCACAATCATACATGACTACTGAAAAAACTATAGCCTTGACTAGACAGACCTTTGTTGGTAATGTCTCCGCTTTTTAATATGCCAGTTGATCATAACTTTTCTTCCAGTGAGCAAGCGTCTTTTAATTTCATAGCTGTAGTCACCATCTGCAGTGATTTTGGAGCCCCCCAAAAATAAAGTCTGTCACTGTTTCCACTGTTTCCCCATCTATCTGCCATGAAGTGATGGGACCAGATGCCATGATCTTAGTTTTCTGAATGTTGAGTTTTAAGTCAGCTTTTTCACTCTCCTCTCACTTTCATCAAGAGACTCTTTAATTCTTCACTTTCTGCCATAAGGGTGATGTCATCTGCATATCTGAGGTTATTGATATTTCTCCCAGCAATCTTGATTCCAGCTTGTGCTTCATCCAACCCAGTGTTCCTCCTGATGTACTCTGCATAGAAGTTAAATAAGCAGGGTGACAATATACAGCCTTGACGTACTCCTTTCCCTATTTGGAACTAGTCTGTTGTTCCATGTCCAGTTTTAACTATTGCTTCCTGACCTGCACACAGATTTCTTAAGAGACAAGTCAGGTGGTCTGGTATTCCCATCTCTTGAAGAATTTTCTACAGTTTGTTGTGATCCACACAATCAAAGGCTTTGATATAGTCAGTAAAGCAGAAATACATGTTTTTCTGGAACTCTCTTGCTTTTCTGATAACCCATGGGTGTTGGCAATTTGATCTCTGGTTCCTCTGCCTTTGTTAAAACCAGCTTGAAAATCTGGAAATTCACAGTTCACATATTGCTGAAGCCTGGCTTGGAGAATTTTGAGCATGACTTTACTAGCGTGTGAGATGAGTGAAACTGTGCTGTAGTTTGAGCATTCTTTGGCACTTCCTTTCTTTGGGATTGGAATGAAGACTGACCTTTTCCTGTACTATGGCCACTGCTGAGTTTTCCAAATTTGCTGGCATATTGAGTGCAGCACTTTGATCATCTCATTTAATCCTCTCAAAACTGCTAGGAAACTGAGGTATAAAATGGTTAAATCACTTGCCTAAAATCACAGTAAGAAAAAACCAGAATACAAATATAGGCAGTCTAACTTGAAAGCACACACTTTTAATGTTGTAGTAAATTTCCTAATTCTAGGTCAAAGTGAGTCCAGGCATAAAATAATGCTATTGTCTATGACACAAACCACAGAGTCAATTCAATATATCAAATAATGTGTTACATGTCTATTTTGAGGATAAGCAGTGAGGGACAAGAAGTAAAATTTGTGGTCATTTTCCCAGACATCAATATACAGGGTAGTCAGATAGCCTCAATATACAGTCTCCAAGATTCCATGATAGACTTTGTGCTATCCCAACTGTGTGGCAATACTTCTCAAGGGCCTACCCACCAATTGAGGTAAAAATGAGAAAAATACCTTTTACTTTACTAAAATAAAATTTATTAAGTTTAAAAAAAACAAAACATTTTTTTGGCATACAATGCATCCTATCATTTCAAAATTTTAAATATGAAAATGATCGTGATAATTTGTCTAGGTTATTTTACTATTCTTATTAAAATTTTAAACATTTAGTAAAATACTGAAATATCTATCTGTGGTAAAATAAAAAATTGAGTACCCCCTCTTACATGGAGGAAAAGGGTAAGTTATGATTCATAATATAAAAAAGGTTATGAACTAATCTTATATTAGTCACCCATCCCAACTGGTAGTCTCCTGGGGAAAAACAAGAAAGATGTCACTGTAACAATGACAACTGTCTAAATGTGACACTAAAAATGAGTGTGAATATAGTGAAAAGAACATAGTTCTCTGGCCCAGTTATCATTTTAGTGCCTCTCAGCTCAAATCCACTCTTCAATATCTGCTTTGAAGTAATGAACAGAATCCATCAGCATTTCTCATCTACACAATCCTCAGCTCTGTCTTAGCAGAGTGGCAAAAGGCACTCTAAGAGGAAGGGGCTTCTCCGCAGGACGGGAAGAAGACACCCACCAGTGCTCTGCCCTCAGTGACCTTGCAGACCCAGCCTGAAGATCACTTTTCTGTGGCCCTCTCAACCTAGATACCACACACTCCTGGCTTGAAACCACTGCCCAGCTACCCACTTGCCAAGAACTACAGGCCAGGTACTGGCCCAGGCAAACCAGCCAACTTCTCTGCCATTCAGTAGGCTCAAACTATACTTTCTCTAACAAGACCTGAACCATAGTCTTGGGAAGGTGTCTTCCTTCCAAGTTTGTCATTCCCTGGAAACTCTCTCTCAGCTCTACAGTATTCTTTCTTCAGAGTTCTTTTATATCTTTATGGTTACTGTTTATTATAGCTTAGTACTTCTTTAAATTAAATATCCCCTTTTATAATCATTGCATAAGTTCTATTTACTAATATACTCTTGAATTCAAACAAATCTGATTTCAAATTTAACTACGAACTTGTTCAAAACTATCTAAAGATCTGAGCCTCAGCTTCTACCTATAAAATAGGCAACTTTACCATCTCTCTTACCATACGGCCATTCCTAAGATTAACACAGGTTACGAAGGCGAATGCAGATACTCAATAAATGATCTTTTCTCCTCTTTGCCCCGATATGTAGCCTCCTATCCACTTACTCTATGTCAAAAAGACAGAGAGAAGCAACCAAATGAAAATGTCTAGCTCAGAAAATCATAAATACAAAAACAGAAGCATACGCATTATAAAGCAGGTATATTAACACAAAAGAATTATGACATCAACCTTCCAGCATCTGTCTCCTTGAAAATTCCATCCTGATTGGGACACAGTTCACAGCTAGGGGAAACACCACATTTACAGGCATCACAAAACCAAGGTTCAGTGGAGTTTTCAGAAGCTGAACTCATAATAGAGTCACTCTCTCCATCAACTCCATAACAACCTAAAAAACAAAAAAGTATGATTAGAGTTTACTTTTTAAACTCACATTTATAAAGTTACAAAAGAAAAAGGGAAAGGAAGTAGAGAAAAATTCTGAAAAATTAATGGTTTAGAAGAATGATATTATAGTCAAAACACAGAACAGAAATCATTTAATAAAAATATGTTTTCACCTACCATAGTGTATGCAATGACATAACTCGTTAAGACAAGTTTAGGTCTACTGATAAGCAGTGCAGAAGGGGAAAATTTTACTGTTTTTTAAAATTTTTTACAAAAAATACATTAAAATATAAGTTTTCATTATACAAAAATCAGAACTACTGAGTCTAGGAACTGCTGCTGCTGATGCTAAGTCGCTTCAGTCATGTCCGACTCTGTGTGACCCCATAAATGGCAGCCCACCAGGCTACTCTGCCCCTGGAATTCTCCAGGCAAGAACACTGGAGTGGGTTGCCATTTCCTTCTCCAATGCGTGAAAGTGAAGACACTCAGTCACATCCGAACCTCAGCGACCCCATGGACTGCAGGCTACCAGGCTCCTCTGTCCATAGGATTTTTCAGGCAAGAGTACTGGAGTGGGTTGGCATTGACTTGTCCGCTCTCAGTTCAGATCAGTCACTTAGTCGTGTCCGACTCTTTGCGACGTCATGAGTCACAGCACGCCAGGCCTCCCTGTCCATCACCAACTCCCGGAGTTCACTCAAACTCATGTCCACAGAGTCGGTGATGCCATCCAGCCATCTCATTCTCTGTCGTCCCTGTCTCCTCTCACCCCCAATCCCTCCTAGCATCAGAGTCTTTTCCAGTGAGTCAACTTGTTGCATAAGGTGGCCAAAGTATTGGAGTTTCAGGTTTAGCAACAGTCCTTCCAATGAACACCCAGGATTGATCTCCTTTAGAATGGACTGGTTGGATCTCCCTGCAGTCCAAGGGACTCCCAAGAGTCTTCTCCAGCACCAGTTCAAAAGCATCAATTCTTCGGCGATCAGCTTTCTTCACCATCCAACTCTCACATCCATAAGTGACCATGGAAAAACCATACCCTTGACGAGACGGACCTTTGTTGGCAAACTAATGTCTCTGCTTTTTAATATACTATCTAGGTTGGTCATAACTTTCCTTCCAAGGAGTAAGCATCTTTTAATTTCATGCATGCAATCAGTATCCACAGTGATTTTGGAGCCCAAAAAAATAGTCTGACACTGTTTCCATTTCCCCATCTATTTCCCATGAAGTGATGGGACCAGATGCTATTATCTTTGTTTTCTGAAAGTTGAGCTTCAAGCCAACCTTTTCACTCTCCTCTTTCACATTCATCAGGAGACTTTTGAGTTCCTCTTCACTTACTGCCATAAGGATGGTGTCATCTGCATATCTGAGGTTATTGAGATTTCTCCCGGCAATCTTGGTTCCAACTTCTGCTTCTTCGAGGCCAGCGTTCCTCATGATGTATTCTGCATATAAGTTAAATAAGCAGGGTGACAATATCCAAACTTGACGTACTCCTTTTCCTATTTGAAACCAGTCTGTTGTTCTGTGTCCAGTTCTAACTGTTGCTTCCTGACCTGCATACAGGTTCCTCAAGAGGCAGGTCAGGTGGTCTGGTATTCCCATCTCTTTCAGAATGTTCCACAGTTTATTGTGATCCACACAGTCAAAGGCTTTGACATAGTCAATGAAGCAGAAATAGATGTTTTTCTGGAACTCTCTTGCTTTCTCCATGATCCAGCGGATGTTCGCAATTTGATCTCTGGCTTTTCTAAAACCTGCTTGAACATCTGGAAGTTCACAGATCACATAATGCTGAAGTCTGGCTTGGAGAATTTTGAGCATGACTTTACTCGCGTGTGAGATGAGTGCAATTGTGCATTAGTTTGAGCATTCTTTGGCACTGCCTTTCTTTGGGATTAGAATGAAGACTGACCTTTTCCAGTCCTGTGGTCACTGCTAAGTTTTCCAAATTTGCTGGCATATTGAGTGCAGCACTTTCACAGCATCATCTTTCAGGATTTGAAATAGCTCCACTGGAATTCCATCACCTCCACTAGCTTTGTTCGTAGTGATGCTTTCTAAGGCCCACTTGACTTCACATTCCAAGATGTCTGGCTCTAGGTGAGTGATCACACCATCGTGACTATCTTGGTCCTGAAGATCTTTTTTGTACAGTTCTTCTGTGTATTCTTGCCACCTCTTCTAAATATCTTCTGTTTCTGTTAGGTCCATACCATTACTGTCCTTTATCGAGCCCATCTTTGGATGAAATGGTCCCTTAGTATCTCTAATTTTCTTGAAGAGATTTCTTGTTTTTCCTATTCAGTTTTTTTCCTCTATTTCTTTGCATTGATCGCTGAGGAAGGCTTTCTTATCTCTCCTTGCTGTTCTTTGGAACTCTGTATTCAGGTACTGCGAGGGGGCATCAGAGGGCAGACACACTGAAATCATAATCACAGAAAACTAGTCGATCTGATCACATGGACCACAGCCCTGCCTAACTCAATGAAACTAAGCCATGCATGTGGGGCCAATCAAGACGGGCGGGTCATGGTGGAGAGGTCTGACAGAACGTGGTCTCCTGGAGAAGGGAATGGCAAACCACTTCACTATACTTGCCTTGAGAACCCCATGAACAGCATCAAAAGGCGAAATGATAGGATACTGAATGACGAATTCCCCAGGTCGGTAGGTGCCCAGTATGCTACTGGAGATCAGTGGAGAAATAACTCCAGAAAGAATGAAGGAATGGAGCCAAAGCAAAACCAATACCCAGTTGTGGATGTGACTGGTGATAGAAGCAAGGTCCGATGCTGTAAAGAGCAATATTGCATAGGAACCTGGAATGTTAGGTCCATGAATCAAGGCAAATTGGCAGTGGTCAAACAGGAGATGGCAAGAGTGAACATCGACATTCTAGGAATCAGTGAACTAAAATGGACTGGAATGGGTGAATTTAACTCAGATGACCATTATATCTACTACCATGGGCAGGAATCCCTTAGAAGAAATAGAGTAGTCATCATGGTCAACAAAAGAGTCCGAAATGCAGTACTTGGATGCAATCTCAAAAATGACACAATGATCTCTGTTCATTTCCAAGGCAAACCATTCAATATTACAGTAATCCAAGCCTATGCCCCAACCAGTAACACTGAAGAAGCCGAAGTTGAACGGTTCTATGAAGACCTACAAGACCTTTTAGAACTAACACCCACAAAAGATGTCCTTTTCATTATAGGGGACTGGAATGCAAAAGTAGGAAGTCAAGAAACACCTTGAGGAACAGGCAAATTTGGCCTTGGAGCACGGAATGAAGCAGGGCAAAAGCTAACAGAGTTTTGCCAAGAGAACACTCTGGTCATAGCAAACACCCTCTTCGAACAACACAAGAGAAGACTCTACACATGGACATCACCAGATGGTCAACACTGAATTATATTCTTTGCAGCCAAAGATGGAGAAGCTGTATACAGTTAGCAAAAACAAGACCAGGAGCTGTGGCTCAGATCATGAACTCCTTATTGCCAAATTCAGACAAAATTGAAGAAAGTAGGGAAAACTACTAGACCATTCAGATGTAACCTAAATCAAATCCCTTATGATTATACAGTGGAAGTGAGAAATAGATTTAAGGGACTAGATCTGATAGACAGAGTGCCTGATGAACTATGGACAGAGGTTCGTCATATTGTACAGGAGACAGGGACCAAGACCATCCCCATGGAAAAGAAATGCAAAAAAGCAAAATGGCTGTCTGGGGAGGCCTTACAAATAGCTGTGAAAAGAAGAGAAGTGAAAAGCAAAGGAGAAAAGGAAAGGTATAAGCATCTCCGGTCTAGGAACTATTAATTAGTAAATATTTTCAAGCGAACTTTGTACTGAGCATTTAAATATACCTAAAAGACCATGATCATGTAAAACATACAAACAAAAACCTCTGATCTAATTTTGGAGGTGGTAGGTTAAAACACAAATTCATACAACCATAAATGCAAAGTAAGTACTAGTAAAAGTAAAATAATAGACATTCACATACATAAATTAAGGCTATTGAGCAATCTGAATAATTCAGACTGGAGATAAACAAGCGAGTTCCATTCACAATTGAGCCAGTCTAGAGCTATACAAGATATCTGATCTATTTAACTTTTGTATTTCTTCCGTCTTCTGTAAAAATGTATTCAGAACTGAAATGAATGAAAAGAAGGGTAGCATAATCCTTCACATTTTAGAGTAGGACATCAACCCGTATTGTGGCTTATCATAACCAGTACTTCCCTGGTTAATTACAATAGTCAGGACTCCTAAATAGTTTTTTTTTTTTTTTTTTACCTAAATGGTGCTGGATGTACCACAAACTTCATATTATATCTCTTTTTCTCGAATGGAAGACACTGCTCTCATGACAAAGTGTACTTAAGAAAAATAATTTAATACACATTAAAAATTAAATAGATAACCTAGTTCTATTAAAAGTTCCAATTATGCCCATCATTTTTAGGCTTGAGCATTTCTCTGATCTACTAAGACACATTTATTACCTCTCAAGATAGGTCACTTCTACAAATAGCATAGTATTAACCATCCCAGGATAATTCTGACCAGGTTTATCCTAATAGGGTGGTCTTATTGCGAAATTCTAAGAAGCACTCAAAGTACCCGCCAATAAATTGAAGCCATTAAAAATACCACTATGAGAAACATATGTAAGTAACAATTCTCTCTCAAAAGGTTTCACCATGGAGGTAAGTTTCAATGCATCCAATGTAAGATCATGTGACTACTGGAACTGATAACACTATACAGACAACAGGAGCCTGATGAAAATTGTCTTCTCACAACCACCAAAGATACCCAAATTGAAGCAAATAAGTATGTAAATAAATACTGAATCAAAAAAATCAAAGAACCATGCACACTAGTCAACAATTTTAAAGTAACAATTTACTAAATGTTGCTAATAAGTCCTGCACATTTTATTCACCTAGTATCACTCAATATAATTATAATTAAATTATTCTGGTAGGCAGAAAACTAAAAACCTGCTTCCAACTACGGATAAGTTGCTTCAAGCAAATCCCTTAATTATTGTCAAACTTACGCTATTCACTGATTTCACTGACTAAGCCAAAGGCTTTGACTGTGTGGATCACAACAAACTGTGGAAATTCTTCTAGAGTTGGGAATGCCAGACCACCTTACCTGCCTGAGAAACTTGTATGCAGGTCAAGAAACAACAGTTAGGATCGGACATGGAACAATGGACTGGTTCCAAATTGAGAAAAGGGTACATCAAGGCTGTATAGTGTCACCCTGCCTATTTAACTTATATGCAGAGTACATCATGTGAAATGCCGGGCTGGATGAAGCACAAGCTGGAATCAAGATTGCTGGGAGAAATATCAATAAGCTCAGATATGCAGATGACACCACCCTTATGGCAGAAAGTGAAGAGGAACTAAAGAGTCCCTTGAATGATAGTGAAAGAGGAGAGTGAAAAAGCTGGCTTAAAACTCAACATTTGAAAAACTAAGATCATGGCATCTGGTCCCATCATTTTATGGCAAATAGATGGGGAAATAATGGAAACAGTGAGAGCCTTTATTTTCTTGGGCTTCAAAATCACCGCAATGGTGACTGCAGCCATGAAATTAAAAGACGCTTACTCCTTAGGAGAAAAGTTATAACCAACCTAGACAGAATATTAAAAAGCAGAGACATTACTCTGCCAACAAAGGTCGGTCTAGTCAAAAGTGGTTTTTCCAGTTGTCGTGTATGGATGTGAGAACTGGACTATAAAAAAAGCTGAGTGCTGAAGAACTGATGTTTCTGAACTGTGATGTTGGAGAAGATTCTTGAGAGTCTCTTGGACCACAAAGAGATCAAGCCAGTCAATCCTAAAGGAAATCAGTCCTGAATATTCATTGGAAGGACTGATGCTAAAGCTGAAACTCCAATCCTTTGGCCACCTGATGCGGAGAACTGACTCATTTGAAAAGACCCTGACGCTGGGAAAGATTGAGGGCAGGACAAGAAGGGGACGAGAGAGGACGAGACGGTTGGATGGCATCACCGACTCAATAGACACGAGTTTGAGCAAACTACGGGAGCTGGTGAAGAACAGGGCGAGCCTGGTATGCTGCATCCCATCGGGTCACAAAGAGTCAGACATGAATGAGTGACTGAACAACAAATGTTATTCAGAGGTTCTACAATAGTGAACCTCAACATAATCCAAATGCCATACAGAAGAATGTTAAAAATGTTTAAGGAGCTAGACTATCATGCACAAGAAAAAGATTCAAAATATTAATTTATTTAAATCATCTAACTGTGGCTGGTAATAATAATCATCTTCATCACTTCTGTTTGGATATACATTTTTAAAGTGATAAACCATAAAATGAAAAAGAAATAAAATTTTCCTCTTGGGAGTAGTTAATATTGATTATCAGCAAGATAAGAACATTTTTCAGTAAAAGTAACAGTAAGCAGTTTATTTGAAGAAAAATCACAAAACAATAAAAAATAGTGAATTTGATTTCTCAAACAGTTATGTAATACCACAAGGAAAAAAAACTATTTTCTTTACAAAATACTATTTTTCAGGCAAATTTTTTCATTAGTATTCACATGAAGTCCCAAGATAATAAACCCTCCAAATGACTATCCATTTTACTCATCTCATTCACCAATATCAAGGTAAATCATAGCAGCTCACTCTTTTAAAATAAAGCAAAATTTCTATTGTAATTTTTAAAGAATATACCACACACTTGACAAACATCTATACAATGATTAAATCACCTACAAAAACCTCAGAAGTGATTTCTAAGGGTCTCTTTTAGGAAATTCCTAGTTTGCAACCTAAAACATTGGTATCACATAAGCTTAAAGAACAATGAGCAAGTGGATAAGTATTTCTTCTTCAGCTTCACTGCCCTTGAAAAATGATCCACACTGTGTTATTACCTTTACAGAATCTTCAACTTGCCACTTTTCCATATTTCTCTGCCGTATCTGTTGTGTCTACTGAGCTCTAGACTGAAATTCTAACATTTATATCCACTCTAATCCATTTAAATTAATGACTAACTACATTTTAACATCTTTTTCTTTCTTTCATACAAAACAGAATTTAAACTACCATAAAATGAGGTTTATTCTCTTCAACCCATCTAATTTTGAGTAAACGATATAAAAACACCTTCAATATGATTATGGAAAAAAGTTTTTTTATATGATGAAATATAGAAAATTAAAAATTTATAGCTATATAAAACCTATTTCATATAGGTTTTTCATGTTTTAAAATGGGTAAACAGGAAAAACATGCTTGCTATTATTTTAGCAAAATCTCAACTTAAAAATCTCTCTAAATTAGAATTACTTAAGCTTTTTTTTTAAAGGGAAAAAATATAAAGGAAATACATCAAAGCACTAACTATGGTTGTCTGGATATTAGGACTGTTAGAAATGTTTTATTTCTTGAAATTATGATCAAGGCTTCCCTAGTAGCCCAGTGGTAAAAAAAAATAATACACCTGCCAATGCAGAATGCACACATTCAGTCCCGGGGTTGGGAAGATCCCCTGAAGAAGGAAATAGCAACCCACTCCAGTATTCTTGCCTGGGAAACCCACAGAGGAGCCTGGAGGCCTACAGTCCACGGGATCACAAAAGAGTCAGACATGACTCAACAACAATTACTATCAACCTCTGAGTAGCACACACAACCTATGTGAATTATATTTAATGAAAAATAATATAAAATGTGTCTATAATTGTTTTGAATTATTCAAGAAACATGTACAGTCCAAATCAGAGGAAACTTTCCCCATTCAACTTGTCACTAGCTATGTAACTTTGACCAACCGCATCTCCAAGGCTGAGTTTACCTCACCTTCAATAAGTATTTAATATTTATCCTATCTCTCAGTACAGAAAAAACAGGAACACAAAATTTGCCATTTAGAACATTTTTCTCTGTACTTAACATCCTATCACTAGAACTCTGATTATAAAACCTACTAAAAGTTTTTAAATAAATTGAGTAATATTGCTGCTGATGAGAAAAGAACTTATAATATGCATAAATATATCCTAAGGCACAAAAGAGCCAAAATGCTGTTGACACATAAAGTCCAAATGGTGATTACTTAAACATTTGCTACCCAGTGAACACTGCTAAGGATACAATTTTTCATATGCTAAGAAAAAAGAAATAGGGCTAGGCTAATAGCAGACTGGAAAATAAATAAAATGGGGGGAAAATATCTCTTAAAGACCTTATTTAAAACATTGTTGGCAAGTATACTACCTAATGCTCTGTCATGTACTATGACATGCAGATGACATTTTTCTTCAGACACATGCAATCAATATATCAGGATAACTGACATCACAGTCAGGGGTACCCTACTATTACAAGTCAGTTACAAGATCTTGTCACAAAGGTGTTTATATATGTGACAAGTTGCAACCTCCAAAGAAAAGAGATTTATCTACATTTAGATGAAGTACTCTGAAAAGAATTAGACAGTTATACATTTAAAAAGCACATTTGGAAAACTATCTTTTAGTAAAATCTCAACTTAAAAATCTCTCTAAATTATGATTACTTAAGCATTTCTTTTAAGGGAAAAAGATAAAGGAAATACATCAAAGCACTAACTATGGTTGTCTGGATGTTAGGACTGTTAGAAATGTTTTATCTTCTCTCTGTTCTATACTTCCCTCATTTTATTTACTATACATTTGTGGTTCAGCTGGTAAAGAATCCACCTGCAAGGAGGGATACCTGGGTTCAATCTCTGCATTGGGAAGATCCCCTGCAGAAGGGAAAGGCTACCCACTCCAGTATTCTGGCCTGGAGAATTCTATGGAGTGTATAGTCCATGGGTTCTCAAAGAGTCGAACAAGACAGCAACCTTCACTTACCCACTTACCCAATACATTATGATGGACAATTAGCTTTTTTAAAATAAAACATTTAAGAAGTTCATATTTAACCATGAAAATATTTAAGGAAAAGTGGCCTGGTTAATTTACAATATGGAAGTCTGACACTTAGGCACCTGATTAAAAACCAAAACCAAAAACACAAAACTTAGCATTATGCCTTAGAAAATTTCCCTTCTTCTGGATTCATTAATTTTAGATAAAAATTCATTTTGGAACTTTACAAGTAGCGAAGAAAGATCTACATATGTGACTGTATAAAAAAAAAAAATGAACATTCTAAACAGTGAAAAATACCAGAAAGTTAAAAGGTACAGGACAAGGTGGAAAAAGTATTTGCAAGGATACAAACTATTTGTAACACATGTAACAGACAAAGGATTGACATTACTAAAAGAGAGAATTCCAATAAGTCAATAAGAAAAAGGACAGGTTAAGAAATAATAAAGAGGGCTTCCCTGGTGGTCCAGGGATTTAGAGTCCACCTGCCAATGCAGGGATATGGGGTTCAGTCCCTGGTCAGGGAAGATCCCATGTGCTGTGCGGCAGCTGAGCCCAAGCTCCATGACTACTGAAGCTCCTGCACCCTAGACCCCATGCTCTACAGGAAGAGATGACAGAGCAATGAGAGGCTCGCACACTGCAACTGGAGAGCAGCCCCCACTTGGCATAGGGAAAAACCTGCACACACCAGTGAAGACCCAGCACAGCCAAAAATAAAATAGAATACCTTTTTTAAATAAAAGATAAAGAAATGATATGAAAAGTGTACAGCAAGCAATAGGAAAAAAGAAAAAAAAAAACTGGCCACATACATTACTACCAAACTTCAATAAAAATAAGAGGAACGCATATTTCAATTAAGAGATAGTCTCCAAAAGATTTTTTTTAAATATACTAATATTCAGTGTTGCAGAGCGATCAAGTAGTTAGTACACTTGTTGGAAGAATACAAATAAATACAGGTTAAATGAGAAACTCTCATTTGTTACATCGTCACATTGCTAGTCAGAGAAATGCTGCAGTGATGAAGAAAGTCAATGTTGGATCAACCAAAGTCCTCATTTCTACAACATTCATTTACAAAGAAATAATGTTCAACACAGCTCAACACAACATTCTTGGTTTTCTTCATATTGAAGTCCCCCAAAAAAATCATCTTTTTTTTTTTTTTGAACAGAGGAAAATTTATGCATCGAACCTGGACTGGTCACTTATGATAATATACATGCTACAATTCCATTCTCCCCAATCATTCCACCTTCACCCTCTCCCACAGAGTCCCAAAGACTGTTCTAAATGCCTATGTCTCTTTTGCAGTCTCTTATACAGGGTTCAGGTTACCATTTTTCTAAATTCCATATATATGCGTTAATATACGGTATTGATGTTCTTCTTTCTGGCTTACTTCACTCTGTATAATTGACTCCAATTTCATCCACCTCATTAAAACTGATTCAAATGCATTCTTTTTGATGGCTGAGAAATACTCCATTGTGTATATGTACCAAAGCTTTCTTATCCATTCATCTGCAGATGGACATCTAGGTTGCTTCCATGTCCTGGCTATTATAAACAGTGCTGCAATGAACATTGGAGTACATGTGGCTCTTTCAATTCTGGTTTCCTCGGTGTGTATGCCCAGGAGTGCGATCGCTGGATCATATGGCAGTTCTATTTACAGTTTTCTGAGGAATCTCCACACTGTTCTCCATAGTGGCTGTACTAGTTTGCATTCCCAACAACAGTGTAAGAGGGTTCCCTTCTCTCCACACCCTCTCCAGCACTTATTGCATGTAGACTTTTGGATAGCAGCCATTCTGACTGGTGTGAAATGGTATCTCATTGTGGTTTTGATTTGCATTTCTCTGATGATGAGGGATGTTGAGCATTTTTTCATGTGTTTATTAGCCATCTTTATGTCTTCTTTGGAGAAATGTCTGTTTAGTTCTTTGGCCCATTTTTTGATTGGGTCACTTAGTTCTCTGGAATTAAGCTGCAGGAGCTGCTTGTATAATTTGGAGATTAATCCTTTATCAGTTGCTTCATTTGCTATTATTTTCTCCCATTCTGAAGGCTGTCTTCTCACCTTGCTTAGAGTTTCCTTTGCTGTGCAGAAGCTTTTGATTTTAATTAGGTCCCATTTGTTTATTTTTGCTTTTATTTCCAATATTCTGGGAGGTGGGTCTTGGAGGATCCTGCTGTGATTTATGTCGGAGAGTGTTTTGCCTACGTTCTCCTCTAGGAGTTTTATAGTTTCTGGTCTTACATTTAGATCTTTAATCCATTTTGAGTTTATTTTGGTGTATGGTGTTAGGAAGTATTCTAGTTTCATTCTTTTACAAGTGGCTGACCAGTTTTCCCAGCACCACTTATTAAAGAGACTGTCTTTTCTCCATTTTATATTCTTGCCTCCTTTGTCGAAGATAAGGTGTCCATAGGAGCGTGGGTTTATCTCTGGGCTTTCTATTTTGTTCCATTGATCTATATTTCTGTCTTTATGCCAGTACCATAGAGCTAACACCTATTCTACTCAAACTCTTCCAGAAAATAGCTGAGGAAGGGAAACTTCCAAACTCATTCTATGAGGCCACCATCACCCTAATCCCAAAACCTGGTAAAGACCCCACAAAAAAAGAAAACTATAGGCCAATATCACTGATGAACATAGATGCAAAAATCCTTAACAAAATTCTAGCAATCAGAATCCAACAACACATTAAGAAGATCATACATCATGACCAAGTGGGCTTTATCCCAGGAATGCAAGGATTCTTCAATATACGCAAATCAATCAACGTAATACACCACATTAACAAACTGAAAAATAAAAATCATATGATTATCTCAATAGATGCAGAGAAAGCCTTCGACAAAATTCAACATCCATTTTTGATAAAAACTCTCCAGAAAGTGGGAATTGAAGGGACATACCTCAACATAATAAAAGCTATATATGACAAACCCACAGCAAACATTATCCTCAATGGTGAAAAACTGAAAGCATTTCCCCTAAAGTCAGGAACAAGACAAGGGTGCCCACTCTCACCACTACTATTCAACATAGTTCTGGAAGTTTTGGCCACAGCAATCAGAGCAGAAAAAGACATAAAAGGAATACAAATTGGAAAAGAAGAAGTAAAGCTTTCACTGTTCGCTGATGACATGATCCTCTACACAGAAAACCCTAAAGACTCTACCAGAAAACTACTAGAGCTAATCAATGATTACAGCAAAGTTGCAGGATATAAAATCAACACACAGAAATCCCTTGCATTCCTATACACTAATAATGAGAAAATAGAAAGAGAAATTAAGGAAACTATTCCATTCACTGTTGCAATGAAAACAATTAAATACTTAGGAATATATCTACCTAAGGAAACAAAAGACTTGTACATAGAAAACTATAAAACACTAGTGAAAGTAATCAAAGAGGACACAAATAGATGGAGAAATATACCGTGCTCGTGGATTGGAAGGATAAATATTGTAAAAATGAGTATACTACCCAAAGTAATTTATACATTCAATGCAATCCCTATCAAGCTACCAACAATATTTTTCACAGAACTAGAACAAATAATCTCACAATTTGTATGGAAATACAAAAAACCTCGAATAGCCAAAGCAATCTTGAGGAAGAAGAATGGAACTGGGGGAATTAACCTGCCGGACTTCAGGCTCTATTACAAAGCCACAGTCATCAAGACAGTATGGTACTGGCATAAAAAATCATCTTCTAATGGGGTATTTTACTACATAAATTATAGTTCTTCATTTTTACAATTCACACCAAACTGTATGAGAGATGTATCACACTAAAATTTCTAAAGCTGTTAGGAAATCCTTCACACATCGTCATCATCTGATGTGTCACTGCTACTTGTCTCTGTGTCGTCATTCTCAATAGTGGGTTTGAAAGTGCTGTTTTTCCAGGGTCCAAACTTGAAGTCACAGATCAGGCCATTTTTCAAAATACCATTTTTCCTCAGACCATTCTTCTGTAACTGTTCACTAATAACTTGGAATTCTCTCATTTCATCTTCAGTTAAGGGCGCACATGTTTCATCATTTTCACTGTCTTCTTGCCAACCCATCTCCTTTAACAATCTGTGTTCTGCTTCAAGTGAACTAGAAAGAACATCAGTCTGTGGGAAGGTTGAAGACCGAATGATCTGCTGGGAAATTACTGCAGCATTGCCATTCTCTTGTGGAATTTCATTTTCATCAAATTTTCGGTTTATATCCCTTTCTTGGTGAGTACTATTGCTGTTATGCAAACTAAATGAGTCATCATCCTTTTCTGAGCCCACATGGCTTTCATCTTCATGCTCCTCTTCCACTCTGTCCCTTTTCAATGCTTTCAAAAACTCACTCTTTTTATCTGTGCGCATTCGTGTCAGTTTGGTTAGACGAGGCTGCTGATTAAGTTTGTCAACAGGTGAAGAAGAATTTGAGCGATTACACTCTTTCACTGAAGTTGTTGATGGACTAAAATTCTTGGCAGCTGATTTAAAAGCATTAAAGTTGCCAAAACCATATGTAGACTCATGAGGGAAAGAAGTCCCAACTTTATTTTCTTTAGTTTGGCTTTTCCATTGTGTAGGTTTTGTAGGTGGAGCAGCAGGTTTAGGAACTAAGCCTTTATAAACACTTGGACCAGTCCCATTCTTAACTGGCTGTGACTGAAGATTTCCTACTACTGGGAATCCAGATAGCTGTAAGTCTTTTGTATTACCTTTCTTAATGACCAGCATCCTTTGAGTTCTAGATTTAGGATTCGGGGGATATTCTAAGAGAGGAGCTTGGGAGATTTTTTTGGTTGGGTATGTGTGTGTCTGGGCGTGTAGGTCCCATACACCCGCAGCTAAAGATTTATTCTGATTTGGTTCTCTCTCATATTCAGGATTTAGAGATGGAAAATCCTCAGCCTCAAACTGCTTGCATTCCCTCTTGTCTTCTTTCCTCACTGTTTCACTGTCAGGTATGTTGTTTTCATGTAGTCCTTGGCTTTTTCCGGAATGGAAAATACTGCTACGAGAACGGGAACTTCCACCATGGTATCCCCCTCAATGATTTATGTTTTCAGTACCATTTCTTCCATGTGTACGCCATCCATTTTTTTCTTTCCTTCCAAAGTTACCTCCATTAGGACGTCCAATACCAGAATCAAAGCCATCTGAAGAGTTGTGTCGTCGGCGGTTCACATCATAACGATTTTCTGTCCATGAAAAGTTTTCAGAATGCTTTTCAAAATTCAATGAAGACTTTGTTGATGATGGTGGGGTAGGAAAATTAAGCCAGGCTGGAGCAAAGTCATGCTGCGCCATTTAGGTCCAGTCTCTCCAACTCAGCGAAACAAGGTTTCAACACCTCATGGCAAGTCCAAATTCCAACAGGACTGCACAGGAAGGTGTTGAGTTTGTCTCTGTAATCTTTATGTTTTCCAGTTTGTTTTTTTATTTTGTATCCTCTGAAATAATATCCAAGTTCTTTGAAGACACTTAACCTATGGCTATTTGACATAGAGTTACTTCAGTCAGCTACCCATACTTCTGTTTTAAAGTTTTCATATGGCTATCGTCAGAATTAGCCAAGTTCCTTGGATTTTAAGATTTTAAAGTCTTCTTTATTATTCCATGTACTTGTCACTGTTGTACTTATCCACTCCAGAAGAAATAATCCAATTTATGAGTCAAAAAGCAAAAACAAAAAGAAAATTTCACATCTGAAGAGCATTCCTAAACATCAGCATAAACAAGAGACACACAGCTATCTCAATACTACCATGCTGCTGGGAAACTGCCACATCTTAAATTTCCACGTAAATAAAAGATAAAAGCAAAAAAACTCTGTATTCATTCAATGTCTTCATTTAGAAAAGCTGTCCCATTGTGACATGAAAAGGGCTGAGGTCAAAAATTCCTAAAACTTTTAATAAAGGTAAAAATAAACTGCCATGAAACTTCAGTAATATTTAAACAGTAATTTGAAACTGCCAAAACTACTCAGTACACAAATCAAACATATCTTACAGTTTTGGCTGAAGAACACCAACAACAGGGGAGGGGTTGGGGGAAGGCAAAAATACCACCAGCTGAAACACACTAAACCAGTTATATAATCCGTTTGAACCAAAATACTGAAGAAATGCCTGGATCTCTTTTTAAGTAGCTTGCAGAATTGTTCACTACTATCAATTCACTTCAGAGATGATTCTTGTCAATTTTAATAAACTTCTGGGGTAAAATTATCCAAAAACATTGTAATTCCAAAATGGCCACTTGAAATATCCGGGGCCTTTTACACAAAACCTAGAAGATGATCTTCATATCTGAGTAATTCAATCACCTTCTGCCACACCAGAGGTGCCCCTGGCCTAGGGGTGCCGCTGCGCTTGATCCCAGGAGGAGGTTTTCGGTACTTTGAATAATCCCCTTTTGCCGCTTTTCCCTCCCCCACAACCAGTCTCAGTCCTGTTAAAAAGTTTAAATGTACTTATATTTTGATTCATTCTTGAAATCTACATTGTATAAATTATGACATGAATATATATGACACATATTTGTTAGCACTAAATGTCAGTGGAAAACTAGAAACACAAAAAAAGTAAAGACATTATGGTTGATCCATCTATAGCTATTAAAATATACCATTAAAGAAAGTAGTAACATATCCCATATGTAACTCATATGAAAAGAATCTCAAGCTTAAGAAATGAGTAAAATAAAGTAAGTCATGGGAGGGGAATCTCAGGGAATTTATCTTATTTGTTTATTTATTGCAGGTTGGGGACTGTGCAAACATGCAAATGCGTGTTGCACACTTGTATGTATGTTAAGAGCCTGACAGAAGGGGCTCTCACTGGTAAAATTTGGACAATTTAAGAATCAGAGTACTCAGGTTATAGATGATAATGAGACCATGGTAATATTGAAAAAGGATAAAAGGGGAGAAGTTCTTTACAAAACAAGAGTTGCCTAATAAATGTAGAAAGAATGACAGAAAATCCCCATTCTGCAGCCACATGCATAACTGGCTCCGTCAATGATGCTAAAGCCACTAAGTATAAGGCTGTTAGGCAACAGGATATCATAAAGTCTCAAGGTCACTACCTTATGCTGCTGCTGCTGCTAGGTATTAATTAATTATAAAGAGAAAAGTATAGCTTTACAATGGAGAGGCTTGGATGACACTACCTTAACATATCACCAACAATGCAATAAATTGGCATTAAATGCTCTGGATGTGAAACATCATCAAAGCACTTTTACCAAAAAAAAAAAAAGAGTTTAAACTGAATCCAATCCAAAGGAAACAATAAAACAAACCCAGATTGAGGGATACTCTACACAACACTTTAAAAACTAATATGTCAACGTAAATGATACAAAAGACAGAAACCTGTTTTAGATTAAGACACTGACAGGACACAAAATGCAATGCACGGTACACGACTGTATCCTTGACGGTAGGAGGAGGGGAGAGCTGTGATAACAGAGGTATAGAGGGTACAAGAGGAGTCTGCATATTACTGACCACTGATCTTTTTGAAAAATATGTTTCTGTATGTGTATGCACATGAGATGTTACCTCCCACTGTGAGTTATTTGCTTTAGGGATGACTACAAAGACTCAAATGACAAAAGCATGAGGCTGCTTTATTGGCAAGCTGTGTTTTCCCTCCTCTATCCTTCTGAGCTATTTCAAGTCTTGAAAGATGATGCTGTGAAAGTGCTGCACTCAATATGCCAGCAGATTTGGAAAACTCAGCAGTGGCCACAGGACTGGAAGAGGTCAGTCTTCATTCCAATCCCAAAGAAAGGCAATGCCAAAGAATGCTCAAACTACCGCACAATTGCACTCATCTCACACGCTAGTAAAGTCATGCTCAAAATTCTCCAAGCCAGGCTTCAGCAGTATATAAACCGTGAACTCCCAGATGTTCAAGCAGGTTTTAGAAAAGGCAGAGGCACCAGAGATCAAATTGCCAACATCCGCTGGATCATGGAAAAAGCAAGAGAGTTTCAGAAAAACATCTATTTCTGCTTTATTGACTATGCCAAAGCCTTTGACTGTGTCGATCACAATAAACTGTGGAACATTCTGAAAGAGATGGGAATCCCAGACCACCTGACCTGCCTCTTGAGAAACCTGTATGCAGGTCAGGAAGCAACTGTTAGAACTGGACATGGAACAACAGACTGGTTCCAAATAGGAAAAGGAGTACGTCAAGGTTGTATATTGTCACCTTGCTTATTTAACTTATATGCAGAGTACATCCTGAGGAACGCTGGGCTGGAAGAAGCACAAGCTGGAATCAAGATTGCCGGGAGAAATATCAATAACCTCAGATATGCAGATGACACTACCCTTATGGCAGAAAGTGAAGAGGAACTCAAAAGCCTCTTGATGAAAGTGAAAGAGGAGAGTGAAAAGGTTGGCTTGAAGCTCAACATTCAGAAAACAAAGATCATGGCATCTGGTCCCATCACTTCATGGGAAATAGATGGAAAAACAGTGGGAACAGTGTCAGACTTTGTTTTTTTGGGCTCCAAAATCACTGCAGATGCTGACTGCAGCCATGAAATTAAAAGACACTTGTTCCTTGGAAGGAAAGTTATGACCAACCTTGATAGTATATTAAAAAGCAGAGACATTACTTTGCCAACCAAGGTCCGTCTAGTCAAGGCAATGGTTTTTCCCGTGGTCATGTATGGATGTGAGAGTTGGACTGTGAAGAAGGCTGACGGCCGAAGAATCGATGCTTTTGAACTGTGGTGTTGGAGAAGACTCTTGAGAGTCCCTTATACTGCAAGGAGATCCAACCAGTCCATTCTAGAGGAGATCAATCCTGGATGTTCATTGGAGGGACTGATGCTAAAGCTGAAACTGCAATACTTTGGCCACCTCATGCGACGAGTTGACTCACTGGAAAAGACTCTGATGCTGGGAAAGGTTGGGGGCGGGAGGAGAAGGGGACGACGGAGAATGAGATGGCTGGATGGCATCACCGACTCTGTGGACATGAGTTTGAGTGAACTCCGGGAGTTGGTGATGGACAGGGAGGCCTGGCGTGCTGTGATTCATGGGGTCGCGGAGAGTCGGACACGACTGAGCGACTGAACTGAACTGAACTGAACTGATCCTTCTGAATAAGCTGGTGTGAAATGTAACCAACAGTAGTCTTAAAAATAATAAAGTGTAGATACCCTGGTAAGCCTTACTGAGCCACTCCTTCATATTACCAATGGAGCTAATGGTTTAATGTTCACATGAAACACCCTGGGATCCGTCATAATACAGATTCTGATTTAGAAGGTTAGGGACTTGGCCTGTGATTATGCTTTTCTAACAAGTGTCCAGGTGATACGGATGTTACCAGTCAATGCTGTGATCTGTGGACCACACTTTTGAGTAGCACAACTTTTCAAAAAACTACTGAAATAGGTAAAAGTAACATTTTCATTTAACTTTATACCTTATTTACTTTAGATGCAGCAATAGTTCAAGTATACAATAAGAAAGACCTTAAAAACTAAAATAATTAAGTAGCCATAAAAGCTTCTATTCAGATAAAAAAGTAAAGGATTGAAACTTTACTTCTGACAGGCTGCTGACCTTGTCTTAGAGGAATACAAAATTAAAAGTTAAAAAGAAAGAAAAACATTAGTGAGTATGTGGAGAAAAGGGAATCCTTGTACACTGTTGGTGGCATGGTAAATTGGCATGGCCACTATGGAAAACAGTATGGATGTTCCTCAAAAAACTAAAAATAAACTACCATATTATCCAGCAATTCCACTGCTTGGATACATCTGAGAAAACAAAAACAAATTAGAAAAGATACATGCACCCCAATGTTCATAGCAGCATTATTTACAATAGACAAGATATGGAAGCAACCTAAAAGTACATCAACAGATGAACTGATACAGATCTGGTATACACAACAGAATATCACTCACCCATTTAAAAGAATGAAATTCTGCTATTTGCAACAATGTGGATGGACCTAGAGAGTACTATGTGTAGGAGAATAAGTCAAATGTAAAAAGACAAATACTCTATTTTATCACTTATATGTGAAATCTGAAAAAATAAATGTATATAACAAAACATAAATACACTCAATATATAGAGGAAAAACTCATGGTTAACAGCTGGGAGAGGAAAAGTGGGAGGGGCCAGATAAGCATAGGGGAATAAAATATACAAGCTGCTATATATAAAATAAATAAGAAACAAGGATTCATTGTACAGTACAGCCACTAAATATAGCCACTATTTTGTAATAACTTGAGATGGATTATAGTCTATAAAAATACTGAATCAATATTTTGTACATCTGAAATTAATATAATATTATAAAGCAACTGCTACTGCTGCTGCTGCTAAGTCACTTCAGTCGTGTCCGACTCTGTGTGACCCCATAGACGGAAGCCCACCAGGCTCCCCCGTCCCTGGGATTCTCCAGGCAAGAACTGGAGTGGGTTGCCATTTCCTTCTCCAATGTGTGAAAGTGAAGTCGCTCAGTCGTGTCCGACCCTTAGCGACCCCACGGACTGCAGCCTACCAGGCTCCTCCATCCATGGGATTTTCTAGGCAAGAGTACTGGAGTGGCTTGCCATTGCCTTCTCCGATAAAGCAACTACACTTCAATAAATAAACAAATAACAAGTCAGCAGGGAGAGTTCACTGTGATTTGTACAGGGCAGTAGTCTCCAGGAGATGCAGAAAGTAAGCAGCTATAGTAAGAGTTGCTTTACTATCATGGCTGTGGGACATTGAGACACAAGGCTGTAGCAGACTGACTACCAGCAGTAAGAGACATCACCCTCAAATACATGCAAACATTTCTAAGGACCAGGCAGCTATCAAACATGAGTAAGGGACTTAACAGAAACGAGCGGTAAACTGAAGGTTATAGGCTTCATCAGTTCAGTTCAGTTCAGTCACTCAGTCGTGTCCAACTCTTTGTGACCCCATGAATCACAGCACGCCAGGCCTCCCTGTCCATCACCAACTCCCGGAGTTCACTCAAACTCATGTCCATCGAGTCGCTGATGCCATCCAGCCATCTCATTCTCTGTCGTCCCTGTCTCCTCCCACCCCCAATCCTCCCCAGCATCAGAGTTTCTTCCAGTGAGTCAACTCTTCGCATGAGGTGGCCAAAGTACTGGAGTTTCAGCTTAGCATCACCCAGGATTGATCTCCTTTAGAATGGACTGGTTGGATCTCCTTGCAGTCCAAGGGACTCTGAAGAGTCTTCTCCAGCACCACAGTTCAAAAGCATCAATTCTTCGGTGATCAGCTTTCTTCACAGTCCAACTCTCACATCCATACATGACCACTGGAAAAAACATAGCCTTGACTAGACGGACCTTTGTTGGCAAAGTAATGTCTCTGCTTTTTAATATGCTATCTAGGTTGGTCATAACTTTCCTTCCAAGGAGTAAGCATCTTTTAATTTCATGGCTGCAATCAGCATCTGCAGTGATTTTGGAGCCCCAAAAAATAAAGTCTGACACTGTTTCCACTGTTTCCCCATCTATTTCCCATGAAGTCATAGGACCAGATGCCATGATCTTTGTTTTCTGAATGTTGAGCTACAAGCCAAACTTCTCACTCTCACTCTCATCAAGAGGCTTTTTAGTTCCTCTTCACTTTCTCCCATAAGGGTGGTGTCATCTGCATATCTGAGGTTATTGAGATTTCTCCCAGCAATCTCGATTCCAGCTTGTGCTTCTTCCAGCCCAGCGTTCCTCATGATGTACTCTGCATATAAGTTAAATAAGCAGGGTGACAACATACAACCTTGACGTACTCCTTTTCTTATTTGGAACCAGTCTGTTGTTCCATGTCCAGTTCTGACTGTTGCTTCCTGACCTGCATACAGGTTTCTCAGGAGGCAGATCAGGTGGTCTGGTATTCCCATCTCTTTCAGAATTTTCCACAGCTTATTGTGATCCACACAGTCAAAGGCTTTGGCATAGTCAATGAAGCAGAAATAGATGTTTTTCTGGAACTCTCTTGCTTTTTCCATGATCCAGCGGATGTTGGCAATTTGATCTCTGGTGCCTCTGCCTTTTCTAAAACCTACTTGAACATCCGGGATTTCACGGTTCACATATTGCTGAAGCCTGGCTTGGAGAATTTTGAGCATGACTTTACTTAGAGAGCATCACTACGAACGAACAAAGCTAGTGGAGGTGATGGAATTCCAGTGGAGCTATTTCAAATCCCGAAAGATGATGCTGTGAAAGTGCTGCACTCAATATGCCAGCAAATTTGGAAAACTCAGCAGTGGCCACAGGACTGGAAAAGGTCAGTCTTCATTCCAATCCCAAAGAAAGGCAATGCCAAAGAAGGCTCAAACTACCACACAATTGCACTCATCTCACACGCTAGTAAAGTCATAGGCTTCATCAGCCCTATTCAACTCCAGGAGATCGTTACCATAAAAGTGAAAACCAACTGCTGTCAAAACTTCAAGAGAAGTTCAAATTCCTAAATATGTAAAATAAAATCTTCAGTTTTTAAATGTTAACAATCCAATTTTTTAAAACCATTGTGCTAGCCTTACATATCGCAACCATGGTCAAAACCATGACCTACGAAGTAGAGGCAGTACCCTCAGCATGATGAATAGTCAGTAACACTGACAGTACTAGTCATGCCTGCATCTCACATCAGCACTGACAGCCCATGCACACAAGCAGTGGTGACACATCTGTGACCTTCAGTGGTGATCAGCACGACAAACAATGGCAGCACAGCTGCTACTTTTGATGTTCACCTATTCTGCAACCTCTCCAAGAAATCTGAACCACTCTTGGAGAAAAAAAAGAACTCATACACACAACCATGTTGAGGGGTCTAAGGTTATAATCATTACCACTAATCTCAAGTAGTCCCTTACTGTTGTCTGGTAATATATATACACATATAGTATATACACACAACATATAACATGGGTGAATATGTAAGTAGACACACACACACACACACAATATTA
Organism: Moschus berezovskii; assembly: GCF_049115385.1. Taxonomy (NCBI): domain Eukaryota; kingdom Metazoa; phylum Chordata; class Mammalia; order Artiodactyla; family Moschidae; genus Moschus; species Moschus berezovskii. The sequence continues at coordinate 25,408,515 of NC_142462.1, read as the reverse complement.
CGTACGTATTTCCCTAATCCTTTTACTCCCTCAAATAACTATTTTATGCCAACCTCTCACTCCTCAAATCTTCAACATCTCCCCATCTCTACACTCTGCTAATGGCTGCTTCCTATTTCACTGAGAAAACAAGCATTCAATTCCAACATCCTACCTACCTCTGTATCCATATATTCTCTTTTCCCAAGTTACTATGCCAACTTTTATCTATTAAATCTCTTCCCTTGTGTTAGATCCTATCCTTTCTAGCCCTGTACTCAAAGGACTTGCTCCACCAACTGTTTGCCTTTCTTTCCTGACATCACCAATTGCTAACTTTCCATTTCCACTGGTTCCTTCCATCCACACACTGGCATCTCTGCCTCTGAGGGCGGCAGCCTCTCAGATGGCCCCCAGTATTAATATTCGTGGAATGTCCCCTCCTACATTTGACAAAGGTTGATTCTATGTGAACAATGTAGCAGAACTGACAGTACATACCACGTTAACTAATCCCATATTTTCCCCCTTGCTTCTACGTATTTTACATTTATTTAATAAACCATGTGGCATAAGCATTTTGTCTGTATGCCTTGTTTCCCATAACCTTTGGGATAACCTGCCTGGTAGTGACTTGGAGTTTACCATGCATTAGGGTCATTTCCCATAAGACAGGTTTCATCTTACTCTAAAAACAGTATTTGACAGTTACAATCTATTTTGAAAACTTTGCATTACTCCAGGTCACTACTCAAGGCTCTTCTCCAATCTCACTGGCCCTGTGCCCCTCAACTCCTCTTGAAGTGCTCAGAGCACTATGCTATTCCCTAGAAAGCACATTCAGGCTCACAGTTTAAAATAACATCTGCAGGCTGATCAGTCCCAAATTTATCTCACCAGCCCCTGTACCTTACCTCAACTCTAAAAGTTTAAAACCAAACTTTTACTATCTACCTGTAAACCTATTCCTCTCTTGGATCATTGCTATGGTCTGCAAAATGGTCTCCCTGATTCCCATGTTAGACACACTTCAGTCTGTTCTCAACCCAGCAGTGATTCTTCCAAAACATAAATCATATCATACTGATTATCTGCTTAAAGTTCACCTAGGTCTTCCCATATCCATCATCTCAGTATAATCTGAAATCTATGACCTACTAGGCCCCACCTGGTTTGCCCCATCTCTGCCTCCACCACTAAGCAGCTCACTCCCTCAGTTCTAGCCACACTAACCTCCATGTCATCATACAAACACTCCAGACACGTTCCTACTTCAACATCTTTACACTCAGTACTCCCTCATTCTGGAGCTCTTTCCCCAGATATTCACATGGCCTGCCTACTCACATGCTTCAGGTCACTGCTCAGAGATCACCTTATCAGAGAGGATTTTCCTTATAAACTTTTATAAATAGAAGCTTCCACCTGCCCATTCAATAACTCCCATTCATAGCATTCCTAATATTCCTTTTCCTGCTTTATTTTTCCCCACAGTCCAGACCACCACGTGATATATATTACTGTATTATATTTTCATTCCTGTCTTTTACTATACATTAAGCTCCATGAGGTCAGCATTATCTATATTGTTGATTTTACATGCCTGAAATATACAGAATGCCTAGCACTCAGAAAGTTCTAAACAAACACTACTGCAAAAAAAAAAAAGAATAAATAACAGCAACAGGAGACAGTCCCACAGTAAGTCTTAGCGGCAAGGGCGGGGAGCTTCATATGAAGGCAAGAGGACTGGTTAAAAAAGTCCAAGCCCCAGAGGTCTCACAAGTCCACCAGACACCCAGAACTATTTGGGAGGAGGTGGCAATACCAGAAAGGCAGGTAAGGGCAAGGCCATAGAAACACTGTTTTGTAGCAGTCATGACTCTGATAAGAAAAAATTAACTGACGGGAAAAAAAAAATAACTTTACTACAGAGAAACCTGGAAGACACCCTCTCAACCAAGTGATCAAAATAATATCATCAGTAATTTTACAAATAAACATTACATGCTTCCTAATATAATACGTTGAAAGCACAAGATAACTTCTGAGGCACTTCTGCCAAAAGCATCAGGTTAGCACCTGAACCTAATCAGGAGAAAACATAAGAAAATCCCAATATTGAGGACATCCTATCAAAGAACTGGCCTGTATTCTTCAAAAATGTCAATGGCATGAAACACAAAGACTCAAAATATGTTCTAGGTTAAAGGAAACTAAATATATATGACAACTGAATACAATTCATAATCCTGGACTTTATTTTGCTAGAATCAATATCATTGGGATGACTGGCAAAATGTGAATATAGTCATAGACTAGATAACAGTTTTCTACCAATGGTGATTTCCTGACTTTGATAATTATGTGACTTTGGAAGAGAATGAATGTCCTTGATCTTTGTTCTTAAGAAACACACAATAAGGCACTAGAGGCAGAGCTGAACATTTCGTCTGCAGTTTACTCTCAGAGAGGTGAGGGAAAATTTTTTATATGAGAGAAGTTAAAACATATATAGCAAGATATCACCATCTGGAAAAACTTAGTGAAGAGCATACAGAAATTCACAAGTCAGAAATTATGTCAAAAAAAATTTAAATAAAATACAACAAAAATTACATTTAAAAGTTTCAAAATTCATAATCAGGAAAAATACTTTCAATATATTACAATGGCTCCTATTTCAGATTCTAAAAGATGATCTCTACAAATTCCCCTTTCAATTTAAAAATTATAACTATGAAAGAAGAAATGTATACCACTAGACTCAGCTGTACCTTTTTCAAGAATGCACTCTACTAAACGAACATACTAGATTTTTTCCTATACCTAAATTTCAGTTAAAAACTAGAAATAATGCCATGAAAAAAAATATCATAGTACTGACCTTCAAAGAAATAATGATTTATATACAGTAATAATCTATTTTGATTATTTTAAAACACATTTTAAATGAACCTAATCTGAAAAAATAATACCCATCATAATTTGAAATTTCAGTATGTCTTATTTCAGGTTAAATATCATAAAACATTATAGAAAAATTAGTATAGTACATATGTAAAATAGCTGATATTACTTATACAAATGCAGTGTCAACCAGTCATTTCTAAAAGGAAACAAAACAAAGCAAAATTACCTTCATGAACTGTAATCCCACAATTGTCACACTGAATTATTTCATCAGCATCCTCACTATTATCTCCAAGACAAACACAGCAAATCAGAATATGGTCCATTTTTTGAGAACTCCAGTTTTGACTCTTCTCAAGAATCAGCGAGTCCTAATAATAAAATATCAGAAAATCACATATTTAAAAGGTAATTTTAATAAAATTCTCACCTTAAATCATTTTGTGCATTTCCAAAATTATGCTGCATTCTCCATTATTTTAGTAATTCCCAAGTGTGCCACATTTGAGAAATTATCTCTTTGTTAAGGGACCCTCTAAGAACCCTCTCTCTTAATTTTTCACTTCTCTCCAAGTTTCATATTCTCTCTTCCCAAGTAAATATATATAACCAACAACTGCCATTCTGGATATAGCCTGACCCCTGAAACTCAGAGAAATGTAAAATTAATCCACAAGTAATCACTAATTCTATATGAGTCTTAAAAATGTAAGAATGGTTCCTACACTTAGCAAGCTTATAATCCTATCTAGAGGAGACAAGACACACACATATTAAACAGTAAAAAAAAAAAAAAAATCAATTCAAGATAACATATAGGCAAATATGTATGTGATGGCATAGTTACAGACTAAATTCCTTTAGTGCTGGGAAATCTAGAATGTCCAGAGTCATCAAACTGCTGGATGATAGATCCATGAAAAGTCTGCATTGGAAATTGGTGTATACAGGTACAGAAAATAATCTAAAAAGAATCCAGACTGACTGCTAGAAGAGTCAGACTACTCTATAAGCCTTTTGTCAAGAAATACCTAGTGAACACCTAGCTAACTGCAATATAAAAGGAGAAAGGAAAATGCATTCAGGAATATAAAAAAAAAAAAAAAGGAAGAGGATGCTCCATTTAACTTAAACCTTCTGCATTATGAATTTAAACTTTAAATGCAAATTAATAAGATAATGATGTCTTCCATTTAATGCACTGGGCTTAGCATTACATGTAATAAAAGATGGCATCTGAGTCTATATATTTTCATTTAAGAACCTAACCATATACAGAAACAAAATAAAGTAGTTCCATATCACACATTCATTAAATATATTATTTCATGTTAACATTTTTGTTTCTATATTCTTTTAAAGTGACCAATATCCACAGATAACATTTAGAGTAATTTCAACAGCAATTTGTAAATAACATCTGAATGACACGACTGTCACAATTAATAACATTCTTTCAAGATATTTTCTGTGTAATCTAAACTTGCAGCTGACAAAAAAATCAGTAAATAATGCAAAAGTTAACAAGGAGGCCATGGAGTTGCTACAAGTCAGACATGACTGAGCGACTTCAGTTTCACACATTGGAGAAGGAAATGGCAACCCACTCCAGTGTTCTTGCCTGGAGAATCCCAGGGACGGGGGGCCTGGTGGACTGCCGTCTGTGGGGTCACACAGAGTCAGACACGACTGAAGTGACTTAGCAGCAGCAGCAGCAACAAGGAGGCAATGTCATTTCTCTTGAGAATTCCAGCACTTTAAAATTCTATACTTCACTCCTTTTGTTATACAACCAAAGTAGTGTGGGGTGCTGCACGTGGCTAGCAAATAAAGTTAAAATTTCCTAAAAAGAAAACTCATGTTTTAAAGTACTTTAGTACAGTGAGCAAAACAAAAACCTGCCCAGATTTTCATCCCAAAACTCCAAAGCTGAAGCTTTCTCATCTGTAAAACGGGATGACAAAAATAATACCTACCTCATCAGGTTCTGGTAAGAATTAACAAGAAAACATTTGGCAAAAATGTTCTGATACATACTAGGTATTCAATAAATGATCATTCCCATTCTCCTTTCTTCTGTACTTTGAAGATGGTCCAAAAACAGAAATATGAGCTGACCATTTACTACACTGGGAATCTTCCTTGGAATCCCAAAAAGAAAGTTATAAGTCTCAATAAGCACTGCTAGTTTAAATATTTTCCTATGGTAAACCCTTTTTTTTTTTTTAAGAATACCACATCCAGATTAAAAAAATAACATCAAAAAAAGAGTGAGCAAATGTCCAGAGTTTGATGACTGAGAAGCTACTCATGTTAATGCACTCTGCCTGTATTTCTCCGGTGGAATTACAACAATTAATTAGCCCTTGAAAAAAAGATTTACCCATGTGGGAAATAAGTAAATGTCTATGGGTCAGAAAAACAAGCATCAATAGGTAGCTTTAATTCTATTATTTTCCTGTTTGTCTATTTTGCTCAGAAAAACAGTAAATGTCTTAATTATATCTCTATTCCATTTTCTCTCACACATATTATCATTTAGAGGCAGAGAAAACAAAATTAACTGGCAATTTTGGCTGATACCCATCATTGCAGACTCTTACTAAAAATTAAATACAAAGAGACAGAAATGGGGAAAATTAGGAAAATTCAGATGACAACTGCTATTTCTTCACAGGGCAAGACATCTAATCCATTTAACATAACAGAGCCTTTTATCAGGGGAAAAAAAAAAAACTTCCACCTGAAAATTTCTACTAAGACGATGTTCTATCATATATTATTCTCACCCAAAGTATTTGTTTCAAAGTCCGGGAACTATTATCTGAAAATACTATACAGCCCTCCCAAAAAAAAACTTACTTCAGAAAACTAAAAGGTAAGGTAATCTTAGTGAATCTCAGAAACTTCAAAATAAAACGATGAAAAAGACATGTAACCATATTCCAAGAGCACTGTTCAGATTGCACTTAAATTCAAAAAAAATGTCATAATGCCACTGACAAAGATATGCCCATGTGAAGAAAATGCAGGTTATCAAATGCCCAATTCTTGAAAAGTAGTTCTCAAATTGTGGTCTAGGGAACACTCTTTCAGGGGTTCTAAAAGCTAATTACTATGGATATTTGCCTTTTCACTCTCTGTCATGGGTATATGATGAAGATTTGCAGAAGTTACATGACATGGGATGGTGTCACCAATCCAACAACTTCTATGCTTCTATACATTTCATTTTTTAAAATTTCTGAGTTTTAATTGCAAATGGCAAATATCAAAAGATATAACTTATATAAATAATAATTAAGGTCCTCAATTTTTAAGAGTATAAAGGTATCCTGAACCAAAAAGTTTGAGAATCACTGCTCTAGAGCATTTCAAGGCCTACAGCATACACAGTAAGACCATGAAGAGCCAATAATTATAAAATGTCTCCACTCAAAAAGAACGTCAAATTCCCCTAAAAAAATTCAAAATTTTATGAAAGTTCCTGGGCATCATCATTTACATAATACCCAATATCACAGCCCTAAAAAAGCACCTGACAGAAGCCAAGAAGAAAAAAATCTGCCTGCTTACAGGCTAAATACCATTCTATTATGTATTCTAAACTACGTTTTCAGCTATCTCTACTACAAAGTAGTATTTGAAACAAAGTAAAAGCATAGAAAAATAAAACTTCAAATATAATCAGATATATAGGTATTAACTAATGAATACCTGGCAAGGTATCACTACCTAAATTAACCAGGAAGATTAAAATTCAAACACTGGTCAGACAAAAAGGATTATTTTTGGTCATCTTTTTACAAAATCAAGATTATACAAATATGAAATTTAGAAATATATAATACAATAAACTGAATTTATTAGTTTTCTATTAAAATTTAACATTAATTTGAATGACATTTACGTAGAACCAGAATCATCAAAAATAATTGAGGAGTTTGAAAAACAGTCTTGGAAAAAAACAGTTATCAAGCTTGCAGGTAGAATATTATTGAGGGTAAATTAATCTTCCATAAGTTCTTCTACATTTCTATACAGAGTGGAGCAAAAGGAAAATTAACATAAATTAACACAAAAAGAATCAATTTAGTTACCATAAAAGGAACTTTCTTGACAACTTTATCAAAGTACTTATCCAAGAAATGCTCTGGAATCTCATTCCTTAGGGACTGTTAACCTAAATAAAGCCCCATTATTTACCAAAATCTTCTCTGTTTAGTAGAAAAAAATTAAACAGCACATGTCACCTTTATATGTATCATATAGTCTACAATCTCTCAAGCAATTTGTTATGCAGTACAGAGTATTAACAACTGAATAATTTACATAGATTTTACATGGCAAATTTCTAGACATTCCCTCACACCTTAGCATAAATCCAATTCATACTGCCCCTATCACTAGCGAGCCTCCTTGTGTGACTATCATACTAATAAAAATGAAGAAAGTGATTCTGCCAAAGGTAAACTTAGTCAGGAGATACAGACTAGCTAAAGTGCCATAAAATAAATTGGATACATGCTTAAATCAATTACGAACAACTGGGTTTTCCATACTTGTTTTCTTAAATTGGAAATACAGACTGTCTTGCTACATCATTATGAATAGTATACTATATTCCAAATGACAATTTTCCTTTACCTAAAGATAGGAATTAGGAAAGGACTGGAATCAGGCAACATTCTTCTTAGGAAAATGGGCAACCTAGAAATTAATCAATGTTATAATCTAATACATCAACTACTGCTTCATCTCTGCTGACATTTACCACCTCCTAATCTACTACAAATTATCTTGGTTAAACATCAAATTTTCAAATGAAACTTAAAACAGAAAATCACTGTTATGTAAAACTTGTAAACAAAAGAAATGTAAAAGAACAAATAAAGCATAAAAGGAAAATCTTTCTACCAGTTTAATCTACTTCAATAACATGAAAAAACAAAAACTAAGTGCTTGTTAAAGAAGTGAATTTTCATGACTATCAACACATTAATGGAATGACAGACAATCATTATAGTTCTTTCATGTGATGTAACAGGTACATCTACATGTAAGACAACAATTCAGTCTTTCTTTTGAAGAAAAACATATACATAAACACACGGACAAAGAGATACAAATGTGTTTGAAGAGTCTTGAATGTTGCATCTTGGGCCCAATGGATAAACCTAACTTTCAGTAGTAGAACTTCAAGTGGAAGAACTGAGTCATTATTGTAGTTTTATGATAGTAATGTTTGTTTTAGCATAGAATGTTTGTTTTCATTTCTTTGTAGAGAGAACTTATTCACTAAACATATGTAAATATATAATTTGTATTTACTTCCACACACCTAAAGTAATGATCTGGTGACTATTCAGGTGGGTGCTACAACTGAAAAAGGAATTACCTTTAAAATGAATCTCTAAAAGCCTGAGACAATTAAATTCTTTGTTGCTCTACTTGAAAGCACTCTTAGAAGTACTCTAAATTTTGATGCAGATATGGATACAACTAACTTGAAAGAAAGGTGATCTTTGTTTTCATAACCCACTCAGGACCATTTAGCAGTCCAATGAACAATGGACTGAGGGGATAGAAAATGGAAAAAACTCTACCATTTCCCAAGGGTATGGACATGAAAATATTTCTTTAAGTATAGACTGAGCTCCTTGAGAACGGTGATTACGAGCTCCTTGAGGCCGGTGACAAATAGCAGATACTCAATAAAAGTGGGCTGACCAAATGAATAAATGTTACAGTTAGGGTGCTCATTCACTCCCACAGCTGTCTAAGAACAGGATTTCAAGGAAGCCACTGAATATAATGGGTAGAATGGTTTAGAGAAGAATTCCCTTTTCCCCAGACAGACAGATATCATAAAAATTGGGTTGATCTACCTCATTACTCTTGCTCTGAGATAGTGTCAGGCTATCATTGGTCAGTTCCTCATCATCAGCACTGTTTCTGCTAAGAACTTTACTCTTCTTCTTCTTGCAGCCCCCTTCACTGGCAGGACTGCTATGATCTTCATCGTTGCCTTCATCATTCTCGTCCTCATCACTCCCACTTCCCTCATCTTCATCATCCTCATTGTCTCCATCACTTCCTTCCTTCTGAGATGCAGATCTTCCCTTTCTTTTCACTACAGTGGGTCGCCAATCATTGTCATCTTCACTGTCATAGTCATCCATGTCATTCAGCTCTTCCATGGATACAAAATCCAAAAGGGGTCGGTTCCGACGAAGGTTCCACTTTTTTGGCTCGCTGACTTGCTCCTCAGTAGCTGTGGTAGTGGGGACTGACGGACATGTGTTAGCAGCAGGAGGGCTTGTGGCTGGTGTGGTGGAAGCAGCAGCAGCAGCCACATTATCAGATAGTGTTGCTTTTTCTTTCTCCTTCTCTCTCTCCTTCTCTTTCTCCTTTTCTTTCTCCTTCTCTTTTTCCTTTTTCTTTCTAGGTCTTTCTCCAGTCTCTTCTTCCTCTTTCTTTTCCACCTTAATTAACTGTTTTTCTGATGACAGTACTTCTTCCTCTGCAGAATTTTTAAGTTGTTCTTCTTTTACTTTAATGTCTTCATTCAGTTCTTCCTCTAAAATATTTTCTTCAGAATCACTACAGGAACCTTCTCCACTGTCCTTTGAAGGATCTTCACTTCCATTACCACTCCCTTCAGAATCTGTTGAAAATATGAGAAAAAAACCACACATATGTATATACATACACACACACACACACAACGCTGACACAAATGAAACCACCAAAATTTGTGAATAACTTGCAAAACAATATAAACAAATTTAAGTCAAAGAATGGCAGACGTTCCCAACCTGATTAAATAATAAATCAATGAAGTTGATATAATGATTCTAGTTTAGTATAGTACTAATGAAGATGAATATATGTTACTCTAAATTAAAACATGCTTTAAAACGAGGACCACTATTTTGTTTCATATGTCTCACACTATACTTGGTACTTTAGAGGCATTTTCTTTTTTCTAAAAGTAAATGTGCTTCTGTTTAAATTGAGCACTTGATTTTAACGTTATAACACAGATTACATTCTTCTTCTCTTACATCTTTCTTTTATAGATTACATGGACTGGCAAGCATGGAGTCACATTCAGAGCAAGAAAAATCTGACCCAAAAAAAAAAAAAACAAAACCTGTTTTATCTCACTCTTTACCTAGTAAAAGTGAACCCAGATATTTATGACAGTCAACTTGTACCACATCTCTAATATACCAATCAAATTTAGGAGCACCAAATACACAAGGGAAAAACAGACAATAGCAATGGCACAGAAAATGGAGGTTGCAAAATTTAAGTTATCAATTTTTCTGCTTATTAGCATACTGTTCATATCAACAAAAGAGTCACCTAAATTTCCAAAGGTTCTAGGCATTAACTACTAGAGCCCCTAGATTGAAAGAAATTAGTGCATTTTTAAAAACTAATCCGTCTTAGACAAGAGCAAGCACAGTTGTCACTAAAACGACAGGCTGAGGATATTAAGAGTTCGTGTAGGACCACAAGCTTCCTAGCAAGTGCTATCCATTGAGGCCTAGGGAAGTCCACACCCTGTTAGACCAACACTATTCAGTAGCATTCCAAGACTTTTTACATATAATCAAATAAATAAGAATCTAAAATATTTATGGAAGGAGAGCAGGAAGAAGTAGGAAACAAACCAGTCAATAATCAGGTCGTAGCCAACATCAATAGTAAAATCTGTAGGGTGATGAACATTTTGTACCTATAATCAAGAAAAGGGTAATCATAAAATCATGGAAAAAATTCATATTTTCGCACCATTTTAGTTTCTGTTAACTCAACCAGCATTAGCCTCTATAATTACCTGGCCGTTCAAAGTAAAGAAAGTTGTCTGTTATTAGTATCTGGTTTATAAAATATCTCAGAAATCCTTTACAAACAGCTGATGAAGAAAAATCCTGAAAGTTAAATCACATAAAAAACACAGACTAACATTTAGTCGATGCTGACTGAGCCTGTAATAGCATTGTCAATTTCAGGATTATCATACAGTGCCTATTTCTCACTCAGGACTGAAGTGAAAAAAGCATTCTAACCTGAACAATCTTGCAAAAGCCACAAGAGTAACATAATGTAAGCCAACAATCCTTTGTTTGAAACTTTTGGAGCCAGATGTGTTTCAGAATTTAGATTTTTTTTTTCCAGATTTTGCAAACGTAGCATAGTGCACGCCCAATATATTACACTAACACCGCCAGTGGGATCTATGGTACTATAGTATAATCAAATACATTCTTTCTGCAGTGAAAAGTATGAAGATTTACAAGTATGATAAGTAAACACTACAAATAAACTCCTATCAGTTCCAGTGAGATTTTCTCATCAAATAAGTTTACGTCAAACATAAGAAACATCTTTGAATTTGTAAACAAATTTCAAGAAGAGTGTGAACCCAGTATCACTTACAAATAGGAGAAGTCCAACAGCTCTGCTGCTGCTGCTAAGTCGCTTCAGTCGTGTCCGACTCTGTGCGACCCCATAGATGGAAGCCCACCAGGCTCCCCAGTCCCTGGGATTCTCCAGGCAAGAACACTGGAGTGGGTTGCCATTTCCTTCTCCAGCCAACAGCTCTACAAATCATTAAAGAAAAAAATGGTGATCTTTTCATACCACTCACAACTATTAGACTCATACTACCAAGAAAAAATACCTCTGATTTTAAAAAAAAAGTTCCTAGGTAATTTTAGATAAAAGTGAAAGTAAAGTGAAAGTTGCTCAGTAGCATCCAACTCTGTGACCCCATGGGTTGGAGCCCACCAGGCTCCTCTGTCCATGAGATTCTCCAGGTAAGAATACTAGCCATTCCCTTCTCCAGAGATCTTCCTGACCCAGGGATCAAACCCAGGCCTCCTGCATTTCAGGCAGATTCTTGACCTTCTGAGCCACCAGTGAAGCTCATTTTCAGATAAAGATATAATAATAAAAAATAATAAGCAGAGTTAACCAAATGCTTCAGAGGCAAAGACGGATCTTTGTGCATACTGACTAAAGAAAACTGGAACATCCTGCAAGCAATGCATATTAATTATAAAAGTAGATATAATTAAGAGAGCTGGGAAATGGAGAAAAGGTACTTTTCTTCTGGATTAACCTTGTAGAATTTTTTCTTAATTAAAAAGTACTTCTAATAATTTTTACCAGTAAAAACATAATAGTAGATAGAAAAAAATGATCAAGTGAGGCACAAATGTGGACTCCTGATCAAAATCAAGACCAATCCAACTTTGGTAAACATTACTTGGAAATTTTTCAAAATGTCAAGAATTTCTGCAATTTTGTTTTGGTTGTTTTTGCCAATGCCAATAAATTATTTTTAAAAGTACTCTTTGAATCTGTTTTTGTTTTCTTATCATGCCTGAATAGAAAGCAGATTCTTAAATAGATTAATTAAATGTTTTATATTTGTAAACACTATTAGAAGAATCTGAGATTTTCCCACAAATTTCAATCCTATTAGCTTACTCAACCCTCCATTCTCCAAATATAACACATTAGCCATATTCCAACTGCAGGGGATCAGGAATTTTCAAATTTTACTTTTCTCTGATTTCTGAAAAATAACTTCAACTGATTAGTTGTAACTTCTTTTTGATACATATGCACTTGGGAGATGGACACAACCAATATTTAGTCACAGGCACTACTTAGTAATGATGACAATGAGAAAAATCAGAGTCCTGGGCTATCTATAATTGTATTTTTGTAGACTGCAATGAAAAACTTCCTATTCCTACAAATTCAAACAATATTCCAAGCCCATCACTCTTACAACCATTAAAAAAAAAAAGAAAAAAGCAATAATAGACTAGAGAAATAAACCAGATATTTTAAATACAGCTATTCTACAATAAAAAAATTGTAATTAGAAAAAAAATCTTTAAAATTGAAATCCCTATCTCCTAGTCACTTAAATTAATGGTAACCTTTCTCAAATACAATATATCAAAATCTCTCCAAGCAACAGCTATTTCCACTAACAGACAGTTAAATGTTTTACAGGTAAAGAAATTAGAGGGGCTTCCCTGGTGGCTCAGAGGTTAAAGCATCTGCCTCCAATGCGGGAGACCCAGGTTCGCTCCCTGGGTCGGGAAGATCCCCTGGAGTGTGTTAAATGCTTTACAGGTAAAGAAATTAGAAATCAACCTTAAGGAATCCCTTCACAATATTCAATGCTTAAGTTTTCCCCCGATAAATATTAAATAATAGAATCAGTTAATAAATATTAAGTAATTAAATCAGAATTATTTAATTCAGTTTTATGGTAGCTTTGCAATATAAAGAATCATCTTTGTTCATCAATCTTAATTATTTAACTATTCTGTTTACTGAACTGATGTAACAATAATTTGGATTATACACATATACAACAGGTAACAGACACATCACCAGTCTAGTGGTCCTTCAGTTATCATCCTGGGGACACTGTAAGCTGATCGAGTCTATCTCTTTTTAAAAAGCCAGTCAACACAACTCATCTTCTACTGCTTGCTCCAGTTCCAGTTGTGTCACTTTATGTTTTCCGGATAAATCTAGACCATGGTTCTCAGGTGGGTACAATTCTGTCCCACAGAAAACATTTGGCAATGTCGAGACATAATGGTTGCCACAAAAGGGCAGGGCTAGAGTAGGAATTAGATAGGGTAGATGTTAAAGGCAGCTAGTAGAAGACAGAGATGCTGCTAAATATCCTCCAAATACAAAGGACAAGCCTCCACAACAAAGAATTTACCAAAACAAAATGCCAGTGTTACTGAGATTAAGAACCCTGGTCTGACATGTAAGACCTCAATTTGACCTCATTCTATTTTCCCCGGCTCATCTCTTTCACTGTTCTTTTATTCAAATTCTAATCTTCATATTAAATAATATTTACCATCCTCCACACTCTTTAACACCTAATGTTTCCCTCACCTAGGCTGGGACTCTTTCACTTCCTAGTTCAACTCTCATCTCCTCAGTGAAATTGTTCTAAATCAACCCAGTCTAAAGTCATCCCATCTCCTTTGAAAGACTGGAACTAGATCATGCCTTATAACATCTATCTGCTTTTTTATTTACTTATTCCAGTATTATCATTATTTCTTTGTGAATTCACCATCAGTTCAGTTCAGTGGCTCAGTCGTGTCCAACTCTTTGCGACCCCATGAATAACAGCATAGCATCCAGCAAAGAGCTTTTAAGCAAAACAGTTGGTTAATGAAAAACCAGATCTGCTCATTAGCCAAAGTCAGTTAAGTACAAAATACTACCAAGGCAAAATCTAGTCTCAATCTTTTGGTTAAATTGTTTTCTGGCAATTTAGACCAACCAAACTAACTATGGGCTTCCCTGGTGGATCAGTGGTAAAGAATCTGCCTGCCAATGCAGAAAATGTGGGTTCAATCCCTGGGCAGGGAAGATTCCCTATAGAAGGAAACAGCAACTCACTCCAGTATTCTTGCCTGGAAAATCCCATGGGCAGAGGAGCCTGGCAGGTTACAGTCCATGGGGTCACAAAGTCAGACACAACTGAACAAGTAAACAACAACAAAACTAACTATGGCTCAAGAGCTAAAGTTAACCATCTTACTTTGGCTAAGGGTTGGGGAGACACAGCACTGCTATTTTATCTCATTTAATAAAAGTAATGCATGCATTTATCTTCAACATTATTCCAGCTGCATGTGGTAGTTTAGTCACTAAGTTGTGTCCAACTCTTGCTACCCCATGGATTGTAGCCACCAGGCTCTTCTGTCCATGAGACTTTCCAGGCATGAATAATGGAGTGGGTTGCCATTTCCTTCTCCAGGGGATCATCCCAACCCAGGGATCAAACCCAGGTCTCCTGCACTGCAGGCCTATTTTAAATGTCTCCTATCCCCAGCCTTAAGTCATAGTCTCAGATATAATCACTTTAAGCCAAACTATGAAACTGCCAATAATCAACTGCCTTTAGTCCTAGGCTGATTAACTTCATAGGGTACCAGCTAACATTTCTATATGTGGTTCTTCTGGTGGTAACCACCATAAATCTGATACGCTTACATGTTATATAGGATTAACTTGAAAATTTATTTAGTGATTGTCCTCAATCAAAAATGATAGATTTAGTCCTACTTTTACATTAGAGATAAAATAAAAGATGGTCTATTTTCAGTTCATACTTTTCTAAAGGTAGAAGCTAGTAACACTTAACTGTTGATAACTATCTAATTTTATTGACAGGTCTTTTCTGAATTTTATCTTTTTCTATTTTATCTGAGAAGCATAAAAATTATGTCTATCTGCAAGGATAATCAGTTTTCAGAAATTTCAATATTTATTCTTAAAGCCAGACAGAAATATAAAGTTTTGTAGTCAGAATTTCAGAATTCAAAATGAATATCAAAAGAAATTAAGGCACAGAATCCAATTAAAAAACTGAGGCCCACCACTCTAACCATTTTAACATTAAGTCTGAACAAAGTCAACAGTTTATTGAGTTAGTTATTTTTAACAAGTTTGTGGGGATCTTTTTTTGGCCACGAAATACATGGGATCTTAGTTCCCCAATCAAAGACTGAAACAGCAACCCCTGCATTGAAAGGGCAGAGTCTTCACCACTGGACCACCAGGGAAGTCTAGAGTTAGTGATTTCTAAAGACTGCTTTGAAAGAAGCTATGATGAGAAAGACTATTATTAAAGATTATTACTATTCAGTTACTATTTTTCCACCTTTAGTTTAATCGCCTATTACTAAGTAGGGTTGGGATTCCACAACTTCAACAAGTTTGAAAAACAGCTATAACTCAAAAGTCTTATTTCCTATAAGAGTCCAACTATCTTACAAAGAGAAGAGAAAGGATTCAAACAGGAAGCACTGGTAGTCTAGATAAGGCAGTATCTCAGCTATGGGAGACAATACAGCTTAACCAAGAGTGGAAAATACAATTCAATTTCTACTATTACCCATTTCAAAAAGAAATCATTTTCTACTAAACTCTGTTATGATAACAAGAGCTGCACAAATAAATTTGTGACCTTTGGGGCCCAGGAAGGAAATTACAAGTATAGCAGACTAGACAACTGAAAGTATATATTTTTAAGTGCTTCAGAAGACTAAAAAAAAAAAATTACCAACCTAACAAAACTCATTCTATCACTGTCACAAATAACAGATAATTCACATCAACCATGATTAAAATTTAACAAGGTGAGGGGTCTCTATTTAGCTTGATACCAAAAATTATTTTGAGAAAGCAATTTGTATCATTAGATTATTTTAACCCTTGTAAAGAAAAATGCTACATCTCAATAAATAAAATGAGAAAAATTATATGCAAAGTCAGAATTTATTGTCATAAAACTAATTATGAAATAAAAAGAAATTAAGCTTTGGAGTTTTTCCCTAATGGTATTCTAGTAAGTCATAATTTCTGAGACCCAACCATTTTTGTCCGTTTACAATCTCAACATGACAAACCAAAGCTGCATTCTAGCAAAGAATATTCCTTTCTGACACAGTTTTCAACAAGAGCACTGAAATAGGTTTAGATTTTACTTCTTTCCCTTCCTTTTTTTCCCCGTTTGGAAATATCAAACAACAGTAAACCAAGTGAGAGATGAAAGAGCTGAGAAATAAAGGGGTAAAAAGATTAAACAAGATAAACTTTGCAACTTTTGATTGCTGGGAGTAACCTCAATTAGTCACTCTGATAAGTAAGTACAGTAGTTTCAATTTAAGGCTACATCTATCTATTTTCAGGACCTAAGCAGTGAAAGCATTAAACATGTTGAGAATGGTAAGAACTGGATTAGATCCATTTAGGCTAAGTGGCTTCATGCAAATTTTTTAAACTCAGTGTCCCTGTTATCTGTAAAATAGTATCTCTTCCAAAGTTATTGTAAAAATTAAATGAGATTGGAAACAAAAAGTTGTTGGTAAATCACAATGCAAACTGCCTGTTGATGCTATTAAAAGTAAAATAGTAACACAACACAACCAAATTTCATCCCTTCCTACCACATCTGGCAGGAAAAAAAAAAATCAGGAGAGAAATAGGACTAAGCACTGAAAATTCTCTAGAAGAATAATTTAAAACTGTTAAAAGGATAAAATCAAAAGGGCTTTAATTTCTCACTTGATTTAAATTTCTGTCAAAAGGGGTAGAACTAAGTAATTTTTATTGTTCATGTGTACTTGTATTTTTCACATAAAATATTTAAATATAATTTGTATTTCTGATTCCTGCAATGAATACTTATGTAGATATGTCTGTTGAATTACAATGAACAAAAGATTAAAGGAAAAACATACCTTTCCATTTTTCAATTGTGTACAGTGTTACTATATGATTTCAGTTGTGTATGACTTTTTTTAAAGTTTATTTTTAAAATCACAAAATAAAATGAGCAAGCATTTGTGCTTTGTAGCTCAGATTTTTAAAGGCCCAATCCACAAGGCCCAGCACCTACCAAAGTACAACATTTTACTTTTGTCAATTTTACGCTGGTAAGGGAGCTAACAGACAAAAAGCAAAACTCCTTTCAGAGGGTGCCAAGCAATCTGAAAAGACAAACTCTTGCTGGGTGGTTCAAGGCTCCTATTACTCTCAGAACGGTACTCTGCTTTAAGATTACCTCTAGATTTTTCCCGCTCTGTCCAGAAAAGAAGCAAAAATGTATCTTTAAGTAAACAACAGAGAAAACACTTCTGCAACTTTGTGTCTTGTTGTTTTCTATTGTGTCTTTTTGTTTAGTGTTTATTGAGGTATGAAAGTGAAAGTTGCTCAGTCGTGTCTGACTCTCTGTGATCCCATGGACTATACAGCCTACGGAATTCTCTAGGCCAGAACACTGGAGTGGGTAGCCTTTCCCTTCTCCAGTGGATCTTCCCAACCCAGGGATCCAACCCAGGTCTCCCACATTGCAGGCAGATTCTTCACCAGCTGAGCCACAAGGAAAGCCCAAGAATACTGGAGTGGGCAGCCTGTCTTCTGCAGCGGATCTTCCCTACCCAGTAATGGAACTGGGGTCTCCTTCATTGCAGGCGGATTCTTTACCAACTGAGCTTTCAGGGAAGCCTTTATTGGGGTACAGGTGATTTACAATATTACTGCAACTTTGAAATAAATCCTTCTCTGACAGTTATCTGATTAGCAACAAAAACAGAAGTAGTGATAGTATTATCCAGTGACACGCTCTAAGGGAAATGTAGGAAATCAAGTCGACAAAATAAAGTTTACGTGTTTTAACTTTATATTGACATTTTAATTAAAATCCATTCTTTTTAAGCAACGTCTGAAAATCAGCCCAATTCCAAAGAGCTGGGAAAAGGGAAGCGAGAAATAAGCATTTACCTGAAGCATCTCCAACTTTAAAATCACTGTCATCTGAACTATCATAATCGAGAGCTTCTAGCAGAGAAGCTGCCAAAGGCTTCACCTGCCTCCTCTTGGAGCTGCGATCCACTGTTAAAAGAAAAACATTACATCGTCATGCACAATCACACCAAGCGCGAGGGAGAGCTGTGGTGCTGAAAGAAGGTACAGATGACCTCCTGCAGGTGGTGCAAATCTTTGTCTTAATTCAGTTCTCAGCAAACGGTATGGTGGAAGGTTGGGTGGGAATATTGGGGCTGGCCGGCCAGCTCCACGGGCAGGTTCAGCCCCAAGGCGCAGCAAATACGAGCCCAGGGCGACCAAAATCAAAACCGGCCTTCTTGAACATCTTGCTTCTGAGACTTGCTCTCTGTAATCCCTCACTAAGACATCGTTAACGGTCAATAGGAAGTGCAAAGCCCAGGGACTATGAAAAGCTATGTCCGTCCCGACGGCTCGTGGAGGGGGCGCGGCCGCGGAGGGTACCTCTTCCCACAGGACTCTCCCAGCCCCGCCCTGCCCCCGCCGGCCCCGGCTTCCTGAAGGGCTGAGATGGACCTGTCTCCCCGCCGACGCCTCCGACACACTTACTAAGGAATCCGAGGTGGTCGTTTGGAGGAGACCTAGAGAGAGGCTGCGAAAGCACAGGCAGCGCCGAGGTCGAGGACTGAGACCAAGGAAATAAGTCCAAAAGATGCTACTCAAAAGAGGCGGCGCCGCGGAGCTGCCCGGGGCGCCCCAGGTGCAGCCCGCCGCTCCCCTCCCGCCCCCCGGCCCCGGCAGAACCGACCCCGGCCGCTCGGGCGCCTTCCTTCGGCGCTCCCGGCCCAAGGCGCCCTCCGGCCCAGGCAGCGCGGCCAACCCGGCAGCCCTGAGGAGTTAATTTACCCCGTTAAAACGCTTGGATAAAAAAAAAATAAAGGAAAGAAAAACTTTATTATCCCGCAAACAAAAGCAACAAAAGACCCAGAATCTGCACAGTCCGAGGCCGGTGGCCTAAGACAATAGAGAAAACAACGACCCGGATACAGCTCTGAAGAGAAGGAAGTGAAAACGGGAGCGAGAGAGCGGCCCTAAGAGCAGCAGAAGCTGAGGGCGCGTGCGCGCGACTCGCCTCGGCTGTGTCTCCGAGAGGAGGAGCCGAGCGGAGCCGAATGAAGCCGAACGCGAAGCCGAGGGAGAGCCGAGAGGAGCCGAGTAATGCCGAGCGGGAGCAGAGAGCGTTCCCAACCCCTCTGCCTGCATATCCCTGATGCTGGGCCCTCAGTCCAAATAAGTAGGAGGTCAGTTTTTGTTTCTGACAAGACAGAGCAGTACGTGTGTTTCCATGAATGTGGAATAGTGCTTTGCATACACTTAGATAATGTATTTTTTAAGATGAATTTTTAAATCCATAAAAATGAGGAAAGTATGTACAATTGAATTTCAGTCCTTCAGCAGTTTCAAATTCCATTTATTCATATACAGGTTAGTTATTTTTAAAAAACAATGTTAAAATGTTAGAATCTGAGCAGTATTAATACTTTTTATGTGTTTCTATATCAAGGAGAAAGGAAGATTAGAATAAATCTGATTCAGTTTATGTATTCCCCAGGTATATATTGAGTGGTAATGTTTGTAACATGGGGAAATCAGAGTTAGGAAGGACTGTAAATGAAATATATAAGAAGCAAATCATGCAATACTGTAGGGCTGCTTATCCTTTAAAGAAAACATGTTGAATTCTTTTGTGAATTGTAATTGAATTTTATAATACTAAATTTGAAAAAATAATAAATACTTCAGTTCAGTTCAGTCACTCAGGCGTGTCCGACTCTTTGCGACCCCATGAATCACAGCACGCCAGGCCTCCCTGTCCGTCACCAACTCCCGGAGTTCACTCAAACTCATGTCCATTGAGTCGGTGATGCCATCCAGCCATCTCATTCTCTGTCATCCCCATCTCCTACCACCCCCAATCCTTCCTAGCATCAGACTCTTTTCCAGTGAGTCAACTCGTCGCATGAGGTGGCCAAAGTATTGGAGTTTCAGCTTTAGCATCAGTCCTTCCAATGAACACCCAGGATTGATCTTTAGAATGGACTGGTTGGATCTCCTTGCAGTCCAAGGGACTCTCTAGAGTCTTCTCCAGCACCACAGTCCAAAAGCATCAATTCTTCAGCGATCAGCTTTCTTCACAGTCCAACTCTCACATCCATACATGAAAATGGAAAAACCATTGCCTTGACTAGACTGACCTTGGTTGGCAAAATAATGTCTCTGCTTTTTAATATGCTATCTAGGTTGGTCATAACTTTCCTTCCAAGGAGTAAGCGTCTTTTAATTTTCTATCTGCAATCAGCATCCGCAGTGATTTTGGAGCCCAAAAAAATTAAGTCTGACACTGTTTCCACTGTTTCCCCATCTATTTCCCATGAAGTGATGGGACCAGATGCCATGATCTTTGTTTTCTGAATGTTGAGCTTCAAGCCAACCTTTTCACTCTCCTCTTTCACTTTCATCAAGAGCCTTTTGAGTTCCTCTTCACTTTCTGCCATAAGGGTGGTGTCATCTGCATATCTGAGGTTATTGATATTTCTCCTGGCAATCTTGATTCCAGCTTGTGCTTCTTCCAGCCCAGCATTCCTCTTGATGTACTCTGCATAAAAGTTAAATAAGCAAGGTGACGATATAAAGCCTTGACGTACTCCTTTTCCTATTTGGAACCAGGCTGTTGTTCCATGTCCAGTTCTAACTGTTGCTTCCTGACCTGCACTTACATAGTGCAATTTAGGGGATGATTACATAGAGGTTGTACCTTCAGCAGGAAAGTTATCTTTTCCCTACCAAAGCTTAAGATATAGTTGAGGATACAAATAAGTCAGTGAGCAATTACTACCTATTGTGAAAAGGGCTGACAGAGAAAAAGTACACATGCTAAGAGCAGTCTTCCTAAAGAAAGCTTTTTTTTTTCTTTTTTCTTTTTAAAATTTTATGTATCTATGGCTGTGCTGGGTCTTCATTGTTGTGCACCTTTCTCTAGTCGTGGCAAGCAGGCCACTCTCTCATTGTGGTCTGTGGGCTTCTCATTACAGTGGCTTCTCTTGCTGAGGTTTGCAGGCTCTAGAGCTTGGTCTCAGTAGTTGTGGCACATGGGCTTAGTTGCTCCAGAGCGTGTGGAATCTTCCCAGACTAGGGATGAAACCTGTGTCTCCTGCATTGGCAAATGAATTCTTAACCACTGGATCACCAGGTTAAGTCCAAAAATCTCATTTAGCTCCAGACATAGTGTCTGAACTGGGCTGGAGAAGAGAGAAAAAGAGACGCAAGTTCCAGACCAAAGAAAGAACATAAACAAATGACCAGGATGAATAGAGGAATAGAGATGACTATTCAGATTCCCTGCAAGCTGAGCTATCTCGAATGCCTCAATACATTCCACCACAATTGTAGTTATTGCAACCTCATATTTCTGTGTTCCACATCACTGCTAAAAATGCAACATCTCTGACCCTCTGATCTGTCTGAACCTTTAGTTCCCTGACCCTGTGTACCCACTCAAACCTTTCTATAATACTGAGGAAACTTCCATTCCAAAATTGTAAAATCTTAGTAAACTCTTTCCCGTTTCAGTATCTTTCTTGTACCTGCTTGTATAAAGTAGAAATATATAAAGTTTGTATGAAGTTATCATGAAACCCCCTCAAATGGAAGCCACTTGTTTTCTCAATATCCAAAGGTGGCATCTGGTCCTTAGTTGGCTTTCAGGAAGTGTCATTATTCAAAGTGATTTGTAACCAAATTCAAGATACTTGGAGATAAAAGGATGGAGTGTGTGGGGAAAGTAAAATAAGAAATGAAAAAAGTTGAACTGTATTATCTGGTTTGAGAGAGAAGCTGCAGGTCTTGATTAGTATTTTAAGAAACCAAAAAATTGGAAATCAGTTTGTTATAAATCTAAGGATAACAGACATCACCAACTAGATGGATATGAGTTTGAGCAAGCTCTGGGAGTTGTGATGGACAGGGAAGCCTGGCATGCAGCATTCCATGGGCTCACAGTCATACGACTGAGCGACTGAACTGACTGACCGAAGGATAACAGATCTGGCTCACAAAACATAATGGAACATGTCAGTTATATTTCTACTTTCCCCAAATTTTGCTGAAATCACAGGAAAAAAATAAATATAAATAAAGCCAGAAAACCATACCTCTGCTATAAATCTTAGCAGAGTGTCACAAGCAAACTTTTGAGGGTAGAAAAGAATGTTAACAGTTATGGAGGTAGACTCAGATTGCCAACAAAACCCACCTGACTAAAAAGTGCTTAATTTCATCTGAGTGAAAGAGATGAGTCACTGAAATGAGTTTTTTTCAGAAGTCCTGTATAACCCTCAAATGACAGATAATGAGGCCTGTGAGAAGAGCTAAGACTTGGATAATAGGCTGGCTAATTCATAATAAGGAAAAAAATGTTTCATAGAAATCCATTTGCAGAGGGCCTGAAAACAGTGTTTCTCCCCAGAATATAACTTCAAGTTCATTTTTATTAAGTAAGAAGTCTGATTCCAGAAATTACCAGACTAGGCACCAGGTTTATAGGAGAAAGAAGGATAATAAACCCAGTGCCATGAGCTGTCATAAGAAATAGGAAGATCCAGCATACAAAATCACTCATAAATCATGAAAAAGAGCCGACTTACATGTACTCTCCCTACATCAGTGATCTTCCCACCCATAATGATCAGAGTTAGGATATCTGTAAACAGAACTTACATTCTTTTATCTGCCAGGTGAACAGGATTTCTTATCTAGGCAACATACAAAAATTCAGGCTACCAAATCCACCTATTCTATGTATATAGACATAGAGGCAACCAAGAATCAATGAATATTTTAGTAAAACTAACAACATGAGAGGATTTAGATTTTTAAAAATCTTCAAGACAGTTATATAATTCATATATATCAGGTCTCATTTACATCATAGATTTAGAAGGTGAAAGGACATGGAGGCCACCTTCTTTCAGCTGTAGCAGTAGCAAAACAAGATCCATTATCTGTGAAAGTAGAATCTACGTTCTGGCATCTACTCACCAATTTCAAATGCATAACATCATGGTGGAGAACGAGTTCTGGAAAAGACTAGCAACAATAGCTGCACTTTGTTTTCTGACTTTTAGATCATAGTTACAGTTGTGCGATTTTGAAACTCACAGCCTCTTTGGATTACTGACTCACTTTCAGCCCTTCTAATGACTTTGCATGTACCAATTTTTTTTTCAGTATAAAATACTTACAGTGATTTCTGTTTCTTCTACTAAAATCTTCTTTGATATAAATGCTTGTTAGAGAAAGGTGTTCAGAAAATAAATAAATAAAACTCAACCATGAGAATTAAAGATTCATTATTTGACTTGGTGTTTGACAAAACGCAGTGATGCCTTCATTTATTGTTGTGGCTTAGTCATTAAGTCAAGTCTGACTTAGTCCGCCAGGCTAATCTGTCCATGGGACTTCCCAGGCAAGAACACTGGAGTAGTTTGCCATTTCTTTCTCCAGGGGATCTTCCTGAGCCAGGGATTGAACCCGAGTCTCCTGCATTAGCAAGCAGATTCTTTTCCACTGAGTCACTGGGGAAGCACAGACAATTTATTAACAGTGGAAAATAGATACAGATGCAGTGATAAAAATGTTATTTACATTATTAAATATAATAAGCAGGAATAAGGTACCTATTGAAGGAAAACCTTTGGTGACAATGTTTGCTATGGCAGAATGAAAATTATTATTTTATCACTATTAGGATGAAATAAGAAATACTGAGTTGGGCTGGAGCCAGCAGCTAGCCAAACAGCTGTCATTTGTGATCACTTAATTCATTGTAGAGTCTATGGCTCATGTTATCTCACAATAGTTAATGTTTTCAGAGATATTCAGGAGAAAACAATATTGATAAACTATAAAAAGATGGTGCTGAAATATGTGAGCTTCAAGAGAATACTAAATGCTTCTAAAGAGAAAAGAGAGAATATCTACAAAGGAATAGAAATCAACTTAGAATTTTCAACTGCAACTCTGGATGACAGGGAACTTCTAAAACCATCTCAATGTTTTCTATCAAAGGGTTCATTGATAACCACCCTTTTCAAATTATGTAAAATATACTGACTACAGAATTTTCTCTAAGACAGCAAGGATCTGCTCTAGTATTACAGAGTAAAAACTTTCCACATGAATAATACTGACATTTAACAATTAATTTTTCATAGATAATATGTACACACAGTAAAAAAATGTTTAATGCACAAAAGATTTTTATGAAAATAAATTTTCACTTTATCTTTGTGCCCTAGCCAGTCATCTCTCTAGACACAACAGGATTCAGTTCAGGTCAGTCGCTCGGTTGTGTCAGACTCTTTGCAACCCCATGAATCACAGCACGCCAGGTCTCCCTGTCCATCACCAACTCCCGGAGTTCACTCAAACTCATGTCCATAGCGTCGGTGATGCCATCCAGCCATATCATTCTCTACTGTCCCATTCTCCTCCCGCCCCCAATCCCTCCCAGCATCAGAGTCTTTTCCAGTGAGTCAACTCGTCGCATGAGGTGGCCAAAGTATTGGAGTTTCAGCTTTAGCATCAGTCCTTCCAATGAACACCCAGGATTGATCTCCTTTAGAATGGACTGGTTGGATCTCCTTGCAGTCCAAGGGACTCTCAAGAGTCTTCTCCAGCACCACAGTTCAAAAGCATCAATTCTTCGGTGATCAGCTTTCTTCACAGTCCAACTCTCACATCCATACATGACCATTGGAAAAACCATAGCCTTGACTAGACGGACCTTTGTTGGCAAAAGTCTCTGCTTTTTAATATGCTATCTAGGTTGGTCATAACTTTCCTTACAAGGAGTAAGCGTCTTTTAATTTTATGGCTGCAATCAGCATCCACAGTGATTTTGGAGCCCCCAAAAATAAAGTCTGACACTGTTTCCACTGTTTCCCCATCTATTTCCCATGAAGTGATGGGACAAGATGCCATGATCTTTGTTTTCTGAATGTTGAGCTTCAAGCCAACTTTTTCACTCTCCTCTTTCACTTTCATCAAGAGGCTTTTGAGTTCCTCTTCACTTTCTGCCATAAGGGTGGTGTCATCTGCATATCTGAGGTTATTGATATTTCTCCCGGTAATCTTTATTCCAGCTTGTGCTTCTTCCAGCCCAGCGTTCCTCACGATGTACTCTGCATATAAGTTAAATAAGCAGGGTGACAATATACAACCTTGACATACTCCTTTTCCTATTTGGAACCAGTCTGTTTTACCATGTCCAGTTCTAACTGTTGCTTCCTGACCTGCATACAGGTTTCTCAGGAGGCAGGTCAGGTGGTCTGGTATTCCCATCTCTTTCAGAATGTTCCACAGTTTATTGTGATCCACACAGTCAAAGGCTTTGGCATAGTCAGTGAAGCAGAATTAGATGTTTTTTGGAACTCTCTTGCTTTCTCCATGATCCAGCGGATGTTGGCAATTTGATCTCTGGTGCTTCTGCCTTTTCTAAAACCTGCTTGAACATCTGGAAGTTCACGGTTCATATATTGCTGAAGCCTGGCTTGGAGTTAACTTTTTCTAAAAGATGCTTAGCTCATGGCTGAGTTTTTATATCTTTATTGAGATACAGTTCACATACCATAATATCCACACTTCCATGGTGTAAAATTCATGGTTTTTAGCATACTCAAAAGTTGTACAATCATCACCACTATCTAACTGTAGAACATATATAACATCATCACAGAAAGAAAGCCCAAACACATTAGCAGTGATTCCCTATTTTCTTATTTCTAGACCTTGGCAGTCATTAATCCACTTTCTATCTCTTGGAATTTGCCTGTTCTGGATTTTTATACAAATGAAACAAAAAATGTATGGTCTTTTGTGTCTGGCTTCTTTTATCTAGCGTAGTGTTTTCATGGTTCATCCACACTGTAATACAGCTTGTTTGTAAACTAACCTGATACTGTGAAATGTTATCAGTATTTGTTCTGCGTAGAGAGGAGATGAAAGAGGGATTTCAAGATTTGCTGTAATAGCTGTGTATCAGACAGATCTCTTAGACAAGCTGAGATATTTAATTATGTTTCAGTGCCTGTGAATGGTACTCTTAGGGGCTGAGTTTCACAAGGGCCAAGTCCCAAGAAAGCAAAGCAGATGGGCAAAGACAGCCTCACTGATGCAACATCAGAAAGTGTACAACATTGTATGTTAGACAGACAAATAAAGTTAGTTAGAGATAGGAGGTTTCATGTCATCAACTCAAAAGGTGGCAAAGCTTTCAAACAAACAAAAATGCATAAATAATACCTTCTGTTCTTTTTAATCCATCAGGTCTCCATCAAGTGACAGAATATAAGCAAACTCCCCAGTATTGTTCTAAATCTACACAACTCAGTTGAAAAAAACACCAAAATTCTTATTGGAAAATATCAGAGGACAGTGAAAAATAAATGAACAAACAGATGAAAGGCTCAAGGAACAAAACACCCTTATAAATACGATCCATGCCAAGGTCCAAAAAGTCTCTCTTGAGCCCCCTCAATTAGTATCCTCTGTGGCCTCTAATGGGGCATCCCTGGTGGCTCAGAGGTTAAAGCGTCTGCCTCCAATGCGGGAGACCTGGGTTCGATCCCTGGGTCGGGAAGATCCCCTGGAGAAGGAAACGGTAACCCACTCCAGTATTCTTGCCTGGAGAATCTCATGGACGGAGAAGCCTGGTAGGCTACAGTCCGTGGGGTCGCATAGAGTCGGACACGACTGAGCGACAGAACGGAACGGAACGGAACGGTGGCCTCTAATAGAGTCATTATCTTGAGTCTAAGACTATTTTTTTTTCACATTTTATGTACATGAACCCATACAGTATATGTTATTTTGTTTCTAGTTTCTTTGACTAATATTTTTTCTGAGGATAATCTATGTTGTTGTAATTGTAGTTCATTTGCATTGTGGAAGCACATGCTTGAATATACCACAATTCACTTTTCATTTACCCTTGATAAACACGTTGGCTGTTTTCAGTTTATGCTACTATAGATAATGGTTCTATATGTATTCTTGTTCATGTCTTGGCATACATAAGCACACATTTCTGTTGGGTTTATATCTCAGAGTAAATTATTGGACCATATTGTATTCAAATATTAAACTTTAGCAGATTTTTCAAAGCATAGTCCCAATTTATACTCTATTCATCAATGTATTCAGGCAATGTATTTAGCAAGGTAGCAGGATACAAGACTAATATACAGAAATCTGTTGCATTTCTTTAAATAAACAATGAAATAATAGAAAGAGAAAATTTTAAAGAGTCCCTTCTAAAATACCATGAAAAATACTTAGGAGTAACCCTGACCAAGGAGGTGAAAAATTTATATGCAGACTATAAAACGTTAATAAAGGAAACTGAAGATGATTAAAATAAATGGAAAGATATCCCATGCTCTTAGATTGGAAGAATTAATGTAATTAAAATAGCCATACTGTCCAAAGCAATCTGCACATTAAGTATTCAGTTCAGTTCAGTTCATTTCAGTCGCTCAGTCGTGTCCGACTCTTTGCGACCCCATGAATCACAGCACGCCAGGCCTCCCTGTCCATCACGAACTCCTGGAGTTCACTCAAACTCATGTCCATCGAGTTGGTGATGCCATCCAGCCATCTCATTCTCTGTCGTCCCCGTCTCCTCCCACCCCCAATCCCTCCTAGCATTAGACTCTTTTCCAGTGAGTCACATTAAGTATAATCCCTATCAAATCATCCATGACATTTTTCACAGAAGTAGAGCAAATAATCCTAAAATATATATGGAACACAAAAGACCCAGAATTAACAAAACAATCCTGAAGAAAAAGAACAAAGCTGGAGATATAACCCTCCCAGACTTTAGAAAATACTGCAAAGCTACAGTAATCATAACAGCATTGTGTTGGCACAAAAATAGATATATAGATCAATGGAACAGAATAGAGAGCCTAGAAATAAACCCACAGCCTACACTCAATTAACCTTTGAAAAAGGAGGCAAGAATATACAATGGAAAAAAGACAGTCTTTTCAGCAAGTGGTATTCGGAAAGTTGGATGACTACATGTACATCAATGAAGTTAGAACACTCCCTCATGCCATACACAGAAATAAACTCAAATGGATTAAAGACTTAACTATAAAACCTGGTACCACAAAACTCAGAGAATAGAAAGCATTCTCTGACATAAATCATACAAATGTTTTCTTGGGTCAGTCTCCCAAGGCAAAAAGAGAAAGACAAGTTTCATATATTACCACTTATATATGACATCTAAAAAGATATATACAAATAAACTTATTTACAAAACAGAAACAGACTCACATAGAGAAAACAAACGTATGGTTACCAAAGAGGAAAGGGGGGAGGGATAA
The DNA here is from genome assembly GCF_049115385.1 of Moschus berezovskii. Lineage (NCBI taxonomy): Eukaryota > Metazoa > Chordata > Mammalia > Artiodactyla > Moschidae > Moschus > Moschus berezovskii. Next base: position 25,379,803 of record NC_142462.1, on the reverse strand, counting down.
ATGAGGAGTTTGGGGTTAACAAACACATACTACTACATATAAAATAGATAAATAAGAAGGTCCTACTGTATAACACAGGAAACTATACTCAGTATCTTTTAATAACCTATAATGGAAAAGAATCTGCAAAAGAATATATATATATATTTCAGTTATATACATATATAACTGAATCAGTCTACACTAGAAATTAACACTGCATTGTGAAACAAACTATACTTCAACAACAAGAACAAAAAATAACCTAGCAGATCTGTCAGTACTTGAAGCAAATTACCATGAGAACTAAGTTATCCATCATGAACTGGGTTTTGTCTGACCAACAAAGTCATATGACTGAATATGCAGAGCAGCATTCTATCACCAAATGGAAACCAGATGAGTCTGAGCTGGTCCTGAAGGTATAAGTAAATTGCATGAGTAAGTGTTATAGATGCCTGTGTTCTATACTCCTGCAATAATAACCAACTGGCACCTATGGTTACTGGTCACCCTTTGACCAGTTAACTGAGGGAGAAATATTTAAGCCCAGTAAACAGATGTTTCTGTATGAAATACTGTCAATATTAAACAGCTGTAGTATTTTAGTTCAACTCTGGACTAACCCTGAAGGACAGTAGTGAAAGGTCATATGGAAGTGGCTCTTATTATTGTCCCTAAAAATCCACTAGTGAAATTCCTATCACTTCTGCAACTGTAGCCTTGCTGATCTAGAAGCTCTAGCTTCAAGAAAAGTTTTCTATCAGGACATAGAGCAACGATTCAATTAAAGTGGAAGTTGCGACTGCCACCTAATCACTTGGGGCTCTTCAATCAACAACCATATGGGAGGTTATTCTATTAGCTTGGATAATTGACTTTGATTATCAAGAGGAAATTAGGAAGCTACAACTCAGTGAGGGTAAGGAGGAGTATGTCAGAAATGCAGATCTCCCAGGGCGCTTCTTAGTATTCCTGTTCTTGCCAAATCCCGCCTTTAGTTTCTATATTCCTAAAGGTTTATGTCTAGTTCTGTGACAAAGGACTTCAGTGTCTTTGGCAGGACACCCATATCATTAAGCCTGAGAGTTTGGAGGTAATGAGAGACCATTGTGGTCTCTCTGTTCTCATGGGCTCCACCCATCCCCATAGATTCTAATATGCCTTTGCTTCTGTTCCTTGTGTCCTTTGCCTTTCCTGACTACCTTTCCTGTTGACTTCAAAATGCAATTAGAAACAGTACTCCCACAATTGCATAATGTCAGTTCCTTATAATAAAAGTCATATAAAATATAATATATATAATTTATAAGACATATAATAAAAGACTTATTATATCCTAGAAACTCTGTTTCTCTGGTTGAACCCTGATGGAGATATCAGCCTACATTTCTGACTCATTCTACTTTTTCTTTTCTAACTCCTCCTGCTTGGCCTGGTCCTCATTTTGTGCATATTCTCTAGAATCACATCACTGACCCTCTTCTCTCCTTACACTTTCCTTCTTACACATTCTTTGTAGCCAAGATCACCAGTTTCCATAAATCTCACATGCACGCCCTTTCCTTTTATATTGTACTTGTAGACCAAACTTCTCTCTTGAACTCTAGCAGTATTTCTGCCGGCCTTCAAAACATCTCTGATTGGATATTTCATAGATAATCTAGACTCAACATTTCCAGAAATGAATTCATACACCAAGTAACCTAAGCTGTATATCAGTATTTACAGTGGCACTTATCATACAGCTTTGTAACGATTATACTCCCATCCCACTAGATTATAAGATGTTGAGGAAAGACAGCCTTGTGTTCTTCATCTTATCCTAAGTATTTAGCCTCATGAACAGTATGCAGTAGACATACTTATATAACAAATGTTATACTTAACATATGTTTAAGAATGAATATACGAATGAACGAATGACGGAATGAATGGAGTCACTGAAGAGACAGGAACTGCAGAGAGATGCCAAGTGACAAAACAGAAGAATAAAGCATAGTTATTCTCAAAAAGATATAATTTAAAGATCTATGTGTATGGTGTAATTTTCCAAAATTTTTAATAAATACCGTTTTCCTAAAATTAATATTTAACCAGAAGGTTTCAGTGAAAAGAAGTACCATGATTTTAAATTGCTAGTGTTTCTTTACTTTTTAGTATTCACTGAATTTTGTACATAAAATGCTTCAAAAAATGCTTCAAGTATTTAATTTAAACTGATGACTATATGTGAGGCTTTCAGATTTATAAGAGTGGAAGTAAACTTTCACAGAACAAAATATGTTTTCATTTTTCTAATAGAAGTTGTATAATTAAATACAGTTTATGCTAAGCAATCACAGTACTATTACAAGAACATTTACTTTTAGATTAAGGATAGCTGCAGAACCTTTATTAATTAAAGTGAAGGTGTAATTTGTATTTGTGTTATCAGAAAAACAACTCCAGTTGTCAATTTATCTGTTAGAAAAATAATTAAACGCTGAATGCAAACAGACTAAAAAATATAAGATTCTGCTTTCAATTTGCATTAATATAGTCGTACTCCATGGTTCACTTATCAAATTATTCTTCTCTAAAGAAGCTATTTCTTTACTGTCATACATTTAATAACAACACATAATTACTATACTTTGCAGAATTTTCTGGACTTGAATCTTCAGAGAAACCATGCAAAAGAAATACTTTTGGGGCGTGCTATTGATACACTGCCTATATTTATTCACTGAACAACTTGCATTTAATTTGAATAATATTTTGGTATTTTTAAATTGTTCACAAAATTAAATAGAACAAAGCAACAAGAAATATAGAGGACATATGTCTCAGAGTGGAATGGTTTTAATGAAAAACAGCTTTATTAATATATTAATAGTATGCCTTGCTGTTGTTTTATCCTGTGTTTAGATGTAAAACTTACAAATCTTTACCGCCTAAAAGATAAAGTTCCAAATCTCAACTTCTCAAAAATCTGTTAATCTTTTCCACTTCATTTCCAATAACTCCTACTTATGAAGCTCCCACCACACTGAATTCATTTCAATTCCTTCTACACATTACGTACTTTGTGAACTTTCATTCCTTCTGCCTTTTTCATGCTATATCATCTGTACGGAAGCAAATCTCCCCTCCTGTTTTCTCTGACTTTCTAGATGCTCCATTCTCTATCATTATAGCTTGCAAACTGATCAATTATTTTCTGAGTCCTTCTTTTTATTGTACTACAAGTGTGTCAATTGTTGCCAATAGTAACTGACACATGTTGCTACAAGCCCTTTGCCTGCCATTTCACTGAAAGCTCTGAGTTCACCAGGGACATTAACTGCCTTCTAATTAATTGAGAACTATTTCACCAAACCTTCTGGCACTGCATAACATACATAGACTGCCATCCTTCTGGCCTCTAGTAATAATTACCTTGTCACCTGTTGCTGAGTCCTGAATCCAACTGCTCATATTTTAGGATTTTTAACATAACACACCACCACAGTTTTGGAACCAAATTCTGTATTAATCTCAGTAGGTTAGGTTATGCTACAGTAACAAGCTACTCTCAAACCTGGTGACTTGTTTCTTTTTCATTCTCAGTGTGTGTTCACCATAGATCAGCAACATATCTGCTGCAGATAGTTTTTAGCATGACAGGAAAGGCTCTGTCTACAACACTGCTGATCTTGTGGCAGAATGAAAAGACAGAACATAGCACATGCTAGCTCTTAAAGTTTCTGCCTCTGCATGACCAATACTATTTGTCACATCTCATTGGCAAATAATGCAAGTCATCTTATCAAGCCTGACATTAGTGAGGCAAGTAGGTGATACCCCTTCCAGGGAGAAGCAGCAAGAATTTGTACATAACATAATCTGCCACACATACCAATCCTACTTCTAAAGCTGAAGTTTGTTTTTACATCATGTATATTCCACTATGGCTTCTTTTTCCCAACCGTCATCTCTAATCTTCCTATCTCTGCTGAAATATTGGTCACTGACTCTTTCCTCTAACTTTATCGTGAAAAATGTAGACTTTTACAATTTGACATTTTGGTTAATATTTAATGAAATTTAGAAAATTCTCTGGTGTTCCATTGTTTAGGACCCCATGCTTCCATTGCCAGGTGTCTGGGTTCAACCCCTGGCTAGGGGACTAATATCTCCCAAGCAAAATGTCCACCCCCCCGGAAAAAAGAACAAAAACTTTTAAAAATAAAATTTAACTTCCCTGTTAGCTCAGTTAGTAAAGAATCTGCCTGCAATGCAGGAGACCCCAGTTCAATTCCTGGGTCAGGGAGATTCCCTGAAGAAGGGATAGGCTACCCACTCCAGTATTCTTGGGCTTCCCTGGGGGCCCAGTTAATACAGAATCCGTCTGCAATTCTGTGGAAGACCTGGGCTCGATCCCTGGGTTGGGAAGATCCCCTGGAGGAGGCCATGGCAATCTACCCCAGTATTCTTGCCTGGAGAATCCCCATAGACAGAGGTGCTTGGTGGGCTACAGTCCATGGGGAAGCAAAGAGTTGGACACGACTAAGAGGCTAAGTACAGTGCAACCCTGCTTTGTTAATGATTCCAAAGGCATCACTTGACTACCTATATTATTGTTACTTCTAGAAACTAAATCATTGAAAACGGAGTCACTGGATTTTACTTTCTTATTAGCGATGGCATTCCTATATGCTTACTTACTTATTACCTATTGTTATTGTTAAAAATAAAATATTGCAAGGAGAGATCTTCCCCTTCTAATTTATTTACTGAAAGCCTACCTACACTTACTAATCTTGGGCTTCTGTGTTCACATCTAAGTATCTTCCATGATTTTTGTGCTGATCTTTTCTTTTAACATAATCATACTCCTTACCATAGTTTATAAAGTAAATGTTGGAGACAACTTTATAACCTCTCTGATCTCATTTTTTTATGGGTCAGCCATACTGGCCTCCCTTGAGCATTTTATTATTTTTTTAAACCTCAAAACTATTTTTTCTTGACAATTGGAATGCTCTTTCCCCAGGTCTTCAGCAGGTTACCTTCTTTTCATTTAGGTTTCAGCTCAAATATTACCTCCTCAGAGGAATCTTCCACATTCACTTTTACTAAAATAAACTTTCCTCCACACCTCCATGTCTTTCTCTATCTCATTATTCTTTTTGTTTATTAGTCTCTAAAATGGGCTTCCTTGGTGGCTCAGATGGTAAAGAATCCACCTGCAATGCAGGAAACTCAGGAGATGTGGGTTCGATCCTTCGGTCAGGAAGACCCCCCCTGGAGAAGGGAACAGCTACCCACTCTAGTATTCTCGCCTGGGACATCTCATGGACAGAGGAGCCTGGTGTGCTACAGTCCATAGGGTAACAAACAGTCAGACACAACTGAGTTACTAACAAGAAGTATCTAAAATTATCTTGTTTATGGTTTTGAAACCAACTACCTCAGATTGGGATTTGAACCCATGTGCCAAGAAATGAACCCAGCCAAGACCCACAGCTTCCAACTGAGATCACACACCTGATTTTAGGACCTGAAGCTCAGTCAGTCAGTCAGTTCAGTCGCTCAGTTGTGTCCTACTCTTTGCAACCCCATGGATTGCAGCATGCCAGGCCTCCCTGTCCATCACCAACTCCTGGAGTTTACTCCAACCCATGCCCACTGAGTTGTTGATGCCATCCCACCATCTCATTCTCTGTCGTCCCCTTCTCCTCCTGCCTTCAATCTTTTCCAGCATCAGGGTCTTTTCAAATAAGTCAGCTCTTCGCATCAGGTGGCCAAAGTATTGGAGTTTCAGCTTTAGCATCAGTCCTTACGATGAACACCCAGGACTGATCTCCTTTAGGATGGACTGGTTGGATCTCCTTGCAGTCCAAGGGACTCTCAAGAGTCTTCTTCAACACCACAGTTCAAAAGCATCAATTCTTCGGTGCTCAGCTTTCTTTATAGTCCAAAACTCACATCCATATATGACCACTAAAAAGCATAGCCTTGACTAGACGGACCTTTGTTGGCAAAGTAATGTCTCTGCTTTTTAATATGCTGCCTAGGTTCATCAGAACTTTTCTTCCATGAGTCAGCATCTGCTTTAATTTCATAGCTGCAGTCATCATCTGCACTGACTCAGATGAAGCTCAGGTTCTTGATACTTCATCACAGAAAGAATTCAATGAGAGACAAAGTGATAAGTAAGAGGTGGATTTATTCAGAGAGAAACACACTCCATAGACAGAGTGTGGGCCACCTCAGAAGGCAAGAGCAGCGGCAAAATGTAATGTGATTAGCTTCTACAGGCTGAGTAATTTCACAGGCTTGAATGGGAGGATTACTTCAACTATTTTAGGGAAAGGGCAGAGAATTCCAGGAATTGGGCTACTGCTCATTTTTTGGTCTTTTATTGTCAGCCTTTGAACCATGTTGATGACTGTGGGTGTGTCTTTTAGCTTGCTGATGTGTTACAACCAGCATATGCTGCTGCTGCTGCTAAGTCGCTTCAGTCGTGTCCGACTCTGTGCGACCCCATAGACGGCAGCCCACCAGGCTCCCCTGTCCGTGGGATTCTCCAGGCAAGAACACTGGAGTGGGGTGCCATTGCCTTCTCCAATGCATGAAAGTGAAAAGTAAAAGTGAAGTCGCCCAGTCGTGTCTGACTCTTCGAGACCCCATGGACTGCAGCCTACCAGGCTCCTCGTCCATGGGCTTTTCCAGGCAAGAGTACTGGAGTCGGGTGCTGCCATTGCCTTCTCCACAACCAGCGTACACTGAGGCTCAAAATCTAGTGAAAGTCCACTAGTCTGCCATCTTGGACCTATTTGATTCTAATCAGTTTATGTCATGTCTTCAGGCTATGCCATTCTTTAAAAGGTTGTGCCCTGCCCCCCTTCCCTCCTGTTTGTCTTCCCAACCAGTATGTAAACTCCATTAGTGAGGAACAAGTTTTTCTTTCGCTGCCATAGTTAAAACAATGCCAGATGCAGAGCAGGTACTTAATAAAGATTTACTGAATGAATGAAAAAGATACCAGTCTTCATAAGCTTGATGTCATTTTAATAATCACCACCTCTTCTCCAGCACCACAATTGGAAAGCATCAATTCTCCAGAGCTCAGCCTTCTTTATGGTCCAGTTCTCTGGTGGCTCAGAAGTTAAAGCGTCTGCCTCCAATGCGGGAGACCCGGGTTCGATCCCTGGGTTGGGAAGATACCCTGGAGAAGGAAATGGTAACCCACTCCAGTATTCTTGCCTGGAGAATCCCATGGACGGAGAAGCCTGGTAGGCTACCGTCCACGGGGTCGCAAAGAGTGGGACACGACTGAGCGACTTTACTTACTTACTCTCTTAGTCTCAATCAATTCAGTTCAGTTCAGTTCAGTCGCTCAGTCGTGTCCGACTCTCCGCGACCCCATGAATTACAGTATGCCAGGCCTCCCTGTCCATCACCAACTCCCAGAGTACACTCAAACTCATGTCCACAGAGTCGGTGATGCCATCCAGCCATCATTTTGCCCTTTGTTACTGTTCATGGGGTTCTCAAGGCAAGTATACTGAAGTGGTTTGCCATTCCCTTCTCCAGTGGACCACATTCGGCTTAATTGGCATCAAAATCCAGTTAGAATGGAAACTCTGAAACTATCCCGGACTCCCTCCTCTTCCCACTCCTATGTTTGACCAATCACAAAGTCTTGGTGCTACCTCCTAAATATCTCTGCGATCTTTTCTTCATCATCACATTTCCTACACTAGTGGAAGCTACCATTATGTAACATGGACTACTGCAATGGCCCTTTAACCATTCCCCTCTCTTTCATGTTTATCTCCAGTAATTCAGTTTTCACAGACAAAGCAATCACTTAAAACCACATCTTGCTTTTGCCTAACTCTCTAATGTTCTCAGTATAAAACCCATACTGTGTAAATGACCACTGGTCCAACAGATCTGATCCCCCTGCTTCCTCTGCTATTCCAGTTCCAACCAAACCGGACGTCCCTTCTTAAAAAATCTCTTAGTTTCGGACAGTCACAATTATTACGTCTGTCTATACATCTACCTTCCTCCATTTCGTTTAGTTAACATCTCCTTCAGGTCTCCCATTACTCTTTTGGAGAAGACTTTCTTTCCAGGTCCAATTACTGGTGTGATCATTTGATTAATGCTTTAAGCTACATATGGGGTTGGGGTTCAGAGTGTCCTCGAATGCCTGGGAAGACTTTTGGGTTAAAAAAAGAAAAAGAAAAAACAGGTTAATGAGAATTCCAGTATTGGGATACCGGAAAAGATTATGTGTAGTGACAAGACCTATAGAAACATATTTTTAGAATGCAGTTTCAGACCCAGGCAGATAGAGTGGCAATGTCGCAAAGGTCTTTGTAGCCAGGCTCCTCTGTCCGTGGCAAGAATACTGGAGTAGGTTGCCATTTCCTGCTCCAGGGATCGAACCCGTCTTCCGCATTGGAGGCAGATTCTTTACAAGGTCTGAGCCACCAGGGAAGTCCTGAACACTTAAGCGACGACCAGGAACTGTTTCCAGATCACATTGACAAGACTACCACCATCTTTAAGTCGTTTACTAGTTTCTAACTTCCGCCCCTCAATGACAGTCAAGGACAGGAAGCAGCTGCAGTAGTTTTAAACCGCAGTCGCTGACCTCAGCCGCTAGAGACTCGACCTGCCCTCCAGGCGGGCGGCGCCCAGCAGCCAGAGGCGCCGCGCAGCTCCCCGAGCGGCTGCCCGGGCGCCCCCAGTGTCCGGGCGCGCGGACCAGGCTCGTGGACGTCTAGCTAAAGGAGCCGGCTCGCGGAGCTCAAGGCGCGTGCATCCGCCTGCCCGCCCCCGCCTCAAACACGGGGCCTCCCGAGAAAGTGCCCGTGTAGTCAATCGTAGGTTCTAGTTCTGACGCAAAAAATTTCGCATTGAAAGTATGCAAGGCATAGTAATGAGACTGTTTTGCTTTGCGGTCGAACGCTGTTGACTTGGCCAGGTTAGAGCGGACGCGAGAGGTGCCGAGTCAAACAGGCATTATCCAGGACAGCTGCGTCCGGGCCCTCCTGCCGCAGGCCGCCCTCTGAGCCAGGGGGCCTTCAGGTAGGCGGTCCCGAGTGACTTTGGACGTCCGCTCCTCCCAGGTGCGGTGAGAGCTTAATCTCCGGCCTTGCGGCTTAGTTTTTCTCTCGGTTTGGACTCGAGGCCTCAGTCGCAACCATGCTCCGCCAGATCATCGGTCAGGCCAAGAAGCATCCTAGCGTGAGTTCTTAAACCCTCGCCCAGGGTCTTCCGCTGTCTGTGCTGTGGGGGGAGGCGGCTGCGTCGGTCCCCTGAGAGCTTCCTCCTTCAGCCCCTTATGGTTCCTCGGGGCTGGACCTTGCCTCCCTCTGTCCTGTTCTCCTAGTTGCCCCAGGACCTTGAGTTCTGACCTTGCACGCCTTGCATTGTGGGGTTTGGCCTGGCATGGGGGAGGTGAGGGATACTCTCGGGCAAAAGAAAATGTTGGAACAGTGTGGTGGGCGCGCGTCCTTTTGCAGGTCGGTGGTACCAGGAGGAAGTAGTTGTGCGCTGTGTGGGTTAGACAGCGGGAAAGGTCGGGTATACTGTTTGTTGTGCTGTCAAAAGCCTTGTTTTCACTGCATTGCACCATCAGGCCTTAAGGAAAATGTGAGGGTCTCTGAGTTTGGAATCCTCAGTTTCTCTTGACGTCTTGATATTTTGTGATATTTTAGGAGTGCGGAGTTTAATTGCGTTGAGTTATTTTATATTTCACGTATTTTCCCCTTGCACATCAACGTCCGGTGGTCCTAAAACTCAGTTACGGAGTCTTTAATTTGTATTTTTAAATCTGATTGCATAACTGTGCATTAAGTGTGCTAGCAGTACGTTTCTGGAAACACATAATGTGTAAAGCGGTGTTTATAGTAGGTGTGTTTCTGTATGCTCATTCAGACTTTATTTAACAGAATTTTTGTTTTTTATAACGTCTGTATAGAAGCAAGCTTAAATAATTTGCTAAGAGCTTGTGTTTCAAGCCTTGACATGTGAGAAGCTGGAATTGAATGAGACTGATGTATGACTATTAGGTAAAAGAGATGTATTTTCTTAGAAAGTTTAAAATTTCAATATAATGTTTTCCACGTTAAATCAGAATTATCTTCCGATCCTTTAGAAATTCTAGAAATTCCTTTTTTTTTTAATAAACGATTGAACATAGTTAAAAGTAATCTTCCTTAAAAATGAAGTCTTTTTGTCAAACTTTAAGACCAGATTAAAAAGGTGGTTTGAAGAGAAGGTAAATCTAGACTTAGAACGTAGATTAGCGGTTGCCTGGGGCTGAAGCTGGGGATGCCAGTGGCAGCAGTGGCCCTGAGAGAGATTCTTGGGGAGATGGGAATGTTCTAAAATTGTATTGTGGGACGGTTGCATAACTTTATACATTTACTGGAAATCGTTGGTTGTTGAAATTAATGAATTTTACGGCGTGTAAATCCCAATAAACTGTTAAAATTAAAAAAAAAATAAAATGATGGTTAGAGATTTGGGAATCAGTGTGTGGAAACTACTGTAGTCTTTTTTTGTTTACTTTATCAGTGTGTAGGTATTTGAAGATGACTTAATTCTCATCTGTTTTGTTTTGGCTTCCAGTTGATCCCCCTCTTCATATTTATTGGAGCAGGAGGGACTGGAGCAGCACTGTATGTCACGCGCCTGGCATTGTTCAATCCCGATGTCAGGTAAGTGTTTAAACATGTTTAGAACTTTGATGGTTTACTAAACTGATTTAGGAACCTCAATCTTTCTGGAGAGGCAGCGTCAAGTAGTAGAACGAAGCTGAAATTTGCTGTCCTAGAGTGAGTTCAGATCCTAGTTCTACTGTTGTTTTCTTTTTCTGATTCATGAAATTATCTAGATTTCTCTGAGTTGCATTTTCTCGTTGGTTGAGTAGAACTGCCAGTACCCGTTTTGTAATGTTGTGAGGATTGAGATAATAGTAACTTTATAAAACACTTGGTCAGGGTTGCTAGTATGTTTGAGTGTTTTGGGGGGCTGTTTTTCTACAATAGGGAATGCTTTTTTTAAAAATAAAGTTTTCTGTGACAGAGTTTGGAACACGGATAACTGCCCCAAGGGGCTCTCTGTGTTGCACCTTTTTCTAACTTGTTCCATGGGTTTGCTTATTAGGGGTCTTATCTCTGTTTCAACTCTATAATGAAAATAACACTACTTCATCTGATAGGAAAAGGAATTTGATCTATTCAAAATGATAGCTTCTTGAATATAAAACTATTTTAAATAGTATTTTGTAACTTTAATAATTATAATGTTTTATATATTTCTCCTAGTTGGGACAGAAAGAATAACCCAGAACCCTGGAACAAACTAGGTCCTAATGATCAGTACAAGGTAAGCTAAAAATTGTTTCAGAATTGCTGGAAAGTGTATTTTAATAAATTTTGTCATGCAGTAGGTCTTTTTTTGAAATGGGAGCTGCAAGTAAAGCTCTATTATAATGAACTTTGAGAAATTGCTAGATTGCTCCATGAAATTAAAATGGTATATTTTTCTAATAAATATCATTTTAAGGACTTTATTCACAGGCTTTAGAGTCTGGGTGGGAAATGAAGATAATGTCTCAATTCTGCTGATTTGACTAAGGGAAAAAAGAGATGGTATGGTTAACATTTTCTCCAATCTTGGGTAGTGTAGTGCAGTGATTCTCAGACCTTGGCATATATTTTTATCACTGGAGAGGTTGTTAAAATAGATTCTTCAACTCTACCCCCAGTGGTTCTGATTCACTTGATCTGTTGTGGAGACTGAACATTTGCATTTCTGATAAAGTTTCAGATGATAACAATGCTGTTGGTCCATGGGCCACACTTTGAGTAACTAATCTAGTGGCTAGTTTGGTTGGTGTTTTTTTCTTTTTGGTATGGTTGCTGTATTTCAGCTGAGAATCAGTAGGAAGAAGTGAAAATCAGTTGAAACTTACATTTTATCATAAAGTTTCTAGGTACACCTTTTTGATATCTTTCTGTAAAACTAGTTTGTGAAACTGCTCCTTCAAAGAATGATTTCGTGGACTGAGGCTATTTACTTTTGTTTATGTTATTGATACATAATTGACATGTAATACTGTGTAAGTTCGAGGTGTACAGCTTGTTGGTTGGGTGCATTTATGTATTACACTATGATTACTACAGTAGTGTTAGCTAACACCTTTATCACGTCACATAATTATCACTTTTTTGTGTTGAGAATAATTAAGAGCTAGTCTCTTAACAACTCTGAAATTTATGATACTGTTGATGATAATCACTATATTGTGCATTAAGCCTCCAGAACTTGTTGAGCTACTAGTCACAAGCCTTTAATATCTTCCCAATTTGCCCATCTTCCATCCCTTGGTAGTCACCATTCTACTTTCTTTTTTTACAAATTCAGAATTTTTAGATTCTATTTAAGTGATGATCGTACAGTATTTGTCTTTCTGTCTCAATTACCTCACTTAGCATAATGCCAGTAAAGTCTATCCTTGTTGAAAATCTGAGACCATTTATTCCCCAAATACAGCTGTGCTTACATGTAAAATTTTTGCATATACAAAGAAAAAACCCTTGGCATGTCAAAGCTTTATTAGGATATGATTCATATACCATATGTGTGTACTAAGTCAATTCATTTGTAGCCAACTCTTTGTGACCCTGTGGACTGTCACAGAGAGTCAAAGGGTGAGACAGGACAGGATGAGATGGCTGGATGGCGTCACCAATTCAGTGGACATGAGTTTGAGCAGGCTCTAGGAGCTGATGATGGACAGGGAGGCCTGGCATGCTGCAGTCCATGGGGTCGCAAAGAGTTGGACACGACCAAGTGACTTAACTGATGGGCTGTAGCCCACAAAGCTATTCCATCCATGGGATTCTCCAGGCAAGAATATTGAAGTGAATTGCCATGCCCTCCTTCAGGGGTCTTCTCAATCCAGAGATCGAACCCGCATCTATTATGTCTCCTGCATTGGCAGGTGGGTTCTTTACCACTAGGGCCACCTGGGAAGCCCTTCATACACCATACAGTTTACCCACTTAAAGTATATAACTTGCCGTGAGTTTTCCACTACGCCAGGCTCTTTCATCAAAAACTAGCAGTTTCTGTGAGCAGTTAGGGAGAAGTGTCCAGAGCAAGGAGTGTTTAGGACCTTTTGGCAGATATAGCTCCTTATTGTAGATATATGCTGTCATTACTGATGACAGCAGCTTTTAGAATAATAATCACCTTTTGTAGACTCCAAGCCTTCTGCTTAACCTTTTGACTGTAATTGGGCTTCCAAATCTCCAACAGATGTCTCTACAAGAAACAAAAATGTACTGGTGAACCTGATGTGAGCCATCTAATTTATGTCACATTTTGCCTCAAAAAACGATAGGCAAGCATCCTATTTTTTCTTTCCTGTAAATTTAAGTCCATTCTGGAGAAAATGATTCCACATCCAATAAACTTTGTAAAAGAAAATAGCAACAACAAAAAAACCCCAGGCCTTGGTTCTCTCACCCCAAGAGCGTATTGGAATCTCTGGTATGTAGTTCAGAACACTCCCCAGGTGATTATGATAATGAAACTGATTGATTACCAGTGTTTTAAAATATGACATTCATGGGGTCACAAAGAATCAGACCCGACTTAGTGACTGAACATCAACAACAAGAGTATGGTAATACGTGCCAGTATAAGGCCATGTAAGCTGGAAATGGAATGTTGCTGCAGCAGAAACCTAATGTGTGTGGCATTGATTGGGCTGTGAATAGCTAAGATACTGGCATTAGAGCCTGGAAAAAGGAATCATAGAACGGCAAAGTATCTGATAAAGTGTCACCTGCTATAACTTGGAAAGCAGACCTTGTGCCTAAAGAGTTCATTATAAAAGATTTTGGAAAACAGGATGTTAGTAGACTATTGCTGGCTCTACTTGCCAAGAGATGAGTTTAGAAGAATTGGAACATTTGCAAGCAGAATAGAAGGGAACCAAGTCCAAAAACTTGTGAGCTTGGCATGGATGATGTCACTGCTGCTCTTAAACAGTGAGGTAGGCTAGATGATTATTTCTCTGTCATTCACTTCCCCTCACCTAAGAGAATTTTTTTTCTGGCCCTTTTAACATCAGGTTTGGTTATGTGACTTGCTCTGGCAAATCAAAGAAAGTGATATCTGCCACTTATAAACGAACGTATGGTTCATGCATTGTTCTTTTCCATTTATTTCCTGAGACCAAATTGACAGTTAAGGGCTTCTCATTCAGCCCAGATTAAAATGAAAAGAACATAGAGCAGTCAGCTTAGAAAGGCAGATAATGTGAATGAAGAATAAACCTTTCTTGAAAGCCACTATGATTTGGTGGTTATTTTTTGCTATTTCGCATTCTGCTGCTGCTGCTAAGTCACTTCAGTCGTGTCCAACTCTGCGTGACCCCATAGACGGAAACCCACCAGGCTTCCCCGTCCCTGGGATTCTCCAGGCAAGAACACTGGAGTGGGTTGCCATTTCCTTCTCCAGTGTGTGAAAGTGAAAAGTGAAAGTGAAGTCGCTCAGCCACGTCAGACTCGTAGCGACCCCATGGACTGCAACCCACCAGGCACCCCCGTCCGTGGGATTTTCTAGGCAAGAGTACTGGAGTGGCTTGCCATTGCCTTCTCCGTTTCGCATTCTAGCAAAAGCTAATTAATACAAAAGAGGAGGCTAAGATAGCATTTAAGCATTGAAGGTCTAGCAGCATTTCTCAACTGGATAAAATACCCTGAAGCCAAGATCAGAATATGCTGTGCCTTCCCAGCTGTTGTTTCAGAAACCTCCAAGGTAGCTACCATTAAATTGAGAAAAGGATTTGGGATGTGGAAGCTGAAAAGTAAAGCAGATTTGAAAATTACTTCGACAGAGAACTCTGATACTGGTACATGGAGCCGAATAAAGCAAACATATCAGAAGTCTGCTTAGTTTTGAGAAAATTAGCGAAAATACTGTGAACTTTCCACTCTGCTTGGGTGTAGGAGCATGATCCTGCTTTTGATAACTTGATCCCGGTGGCTTCTTTTCTAAAGAATGAGTAAGGGTGTGATAATTAAGATAAATGATTCTGCCGATCATGCCGGGATCTTTGAAAACAGCCCAAAAAATATTTTTTAAAATACAACCTGCAGTTCCTTTTATAAATATTCTCTGTAGCATTTTGTTAGTATGTTACAGATGAACAGTTGGTTTCTTTCAAGTCTCGTTGTCTATTTCAGTTACTTCATAGAATACTGTCAGAACAAAAGATCCTGCTTTATGACTGATTCATACTTTAATGTTTATAAAGTTTATAAATGTCTACATATGTATCTCAAGGATAAGCTTCACAACCTGGGAATTTTTTTAAAAGTCAAAAAAAATTAAGGGTTTTTCAATTAGAGATCAAGAAGTTAGGGTATGTTTGAAGAAATAATGGACACAGATTTATGAGCTTGTTTAAAAACTGAAGAAAATGATGATACAGTTGGATACTTTTGGACGTAAATAATATAGTTTTCAAGTAATTATAGCATAGCCTCTAAAGTATTCTTTGACATAAGATTATAGCTTTATCTGGGCTTATTACAAATCCTAATGTTTCCTTAGTAGAATTGCTAGAGCAGTTACAAGTATAAATCATTTTAAAAAAAATTATTGGGAGTTAGAGGCAGTTTTTAAAGAAATGATACTAAAATATATTTCAAACTAAGTCGAATATAGAGACATTTATGGAAATTACAAATTTTTCAAAATACATTTAAATATATTTAAAAGCTTTTGTGCCAAAGGTGGTAAAGTGTAAACTTGATTTTGATGTATTCTGGGTTAGGAAATTAAGGAAACCCCTAAGTGAAGGAGAGAGAAAAATCAAAAGAAAAGCCATCAAAGCAGGCCAGTTTGTACCTAAAAACTAACAGAAACAAACATGCAACAAAGCATTACCTTATATTATTAGCTGATCTTTATTGCTTTAATTTTTTCCCATCTAAAGTATAGCACTTTGCTGACCAAATAGGGATGATAATTGATATTCATTCTGTTGGAGATTCACTCCTGTACCTAATGGAGGTGAAAGGAAAAACATAAGAAATGGAAGTATATGTCAGAAGAATTCATAATTATTCACCTGGAAAAGAAGAATTTTTTTATAAGTTCCAGCAGATTATACTGACTCTGCTTTTCTGAGGAAGATTGAATATTTTTACCTTACCAAAACCATTATTAAGGACTGGAATTTTAATGTCTTTGTTTGAATGACTTTTATATTGTTAAATATTTCTAATAATTCATGTCTATAATTGTTACTATAGAAAGCTGAATAAAAATGATCTTAAACTTCTGTAGCATCTTTGTGTACATGATTCTCTAAACTATCTTTTTTCTTTTCCAAGTTCTACTCTGTGAACGTAGATTACAGCAAACTGAAGAAAGAAGGTCCAGACTTCTAAATGAAGTATTTCACTATAAAGCTGCTTAGAATGAAGGTCTTCCAGAAGCCATCCGCACAATTTTCCACTTAACGAGGACATATTTCCCCTCTAAATGCACGAAATCGTGCTGGTGTATTGTTGGGGTTTACACTGATGAATAAATAGTCTGAAACTTGATATGTGTCATTATTTAATGCTGAAACTCTACTCTGAACTTCATAACTTAGGGTATGGGAAATAAACTATTGGAATTTAAGGAATTTCTTGAATTTCTGAGTATTCATGTAACTTGAAAATAAGACTTTAAGCAGCTCTAATAAGACACTTTCATTTTGTATACAGGCCGTTGTTAACACTGGGGCATATTTAAGAACTGGAATTGTAAATGAAAGGTAGATTTGGAAGATTATCCAAGCCTCTTGGGATTGGCGAGATGAAAACCTCTGAATTGTTGCTGGCTGATATTGAAGTATGTGCTGTTGTTAATAGTGGTTTTTACTGTGTCATTCTTTCTACTGAAAATTTTCTAGGTTGTCAGTTGCCATGGTCTGGCTGGGGATTGTAGTTGGATCTGACTCCATCACTACTCACCAAGTGAGTGGTCAAGGAGAGCTCCTGAGAACTGAGTTTTGGCAGGTTTTCAAAGGCTCGCAAGTATGTTAGCAATTTCGATCCAATGATCAAACATTTCAGTGGTGGCTAATCAAGAATTAGCCATGTCGTATATCAGTTTTCCACGTGTGTGTAGATCATGACATTGTAGGAGTTTCAGGAATTTAGTGAGACAATTTTAGATTTTAATATAGATGTCTACATTATACATATTTTGTGTTTACAAAGTAATGGCACATTTTACTTGTCAGGAACTGAATTAAATGTTTATGTGAATTATCTGAAATACTTAAAATTATTTTTTTTTAAACAGGAAACCAAGACCAATTAAACCAAGGTTAAATTATTCAAATTCATTCCATTATTAAAATGTGAATCAGTTATCCCTTGGTGTCTGGGAGATTTGTTTCGGGACCACTGTTCCTGCCCGCTCCCAGCAGATACCAAAATTCACAGATGCTCAACTTATAAAATGGCATAGTGCAGTCGACCCTCTGTATCCATGAAGGCAGAACACATGAATGTATTTGAACACATCTGTTTGCATTTGAACCCACGTATCGAATGTAGAATTGACCACTTTAAGCTCCTTGTTTTTTGATAATGTTTATCCTCAGAGTTTTTCAGCCTTGCCATTGTTGACTTTCTGATTCAGATGTCAGATTGTTTGTTGTAGTAGCTTGTCCAGTGCATTTTTATTTTAGCTGGTTAGTAGTGTCCTTGTCCTCTGCCTTATATGCCAGTGACATTCTCTCTCCACGCTGTAAAACTGAAAATTCTTGCAGACATTGCCAAATGTTACCTGGTGGACAAAATTGCTCCATTCCCACCCGTGTCGGAAACCACTCTGGATGCTCTGGTACAAATCACCTTAAAATTATGCAAAGATACAGAGAATTAGTTAAAATTCCTAAATAATTGAAAGACAAAGATTAAGTATTTCCAAATAAATGCCTTACATTTTCTAGTACTAGAAAATTTTAAGTCTTTTAAGACTCTAATAATCTCTTTGTGATCAGTATTTCTCGACTTGCCCACACAAAAAGGTAAAATATGGCATGAGACATGTCTTGAAGAAACTACATCCAATTACTGCTGTTAAAGAAACTGAAGTGGCAATGGAAGTTGACTGTCAGTTAGGACTGCATCAGATACGCATGCTGCCAGGAAAAATAACATGCCGTTGTTTTTATCCTTGAATGAATTTGTTTAGAATTATACTTTTACTGTACTGCTTATTTAAATGTACAGCAGATTACTTTGTCGTTTCCTCATCTTAATGAGGTCACCAGGCAAAACCATTTCAGGACAGATGTTGCCTTGGGTAGCATTTTTGTGTATTTGAAAAATCGCCATTTTCGGAATTGACAGATGCTTCCCAGGAGGTACTTGAATCAACCCTGAATATTCGTTGGGAGGACTGATGCTGAAGCTGAAGCTCCAATACTTTGGCCATCTGATGTCAAGAGCTGACTCATTGGGAAAGACCCTGATGTTGGGAAAGATTGAAGGCAGAAGAAGGGGATGACAGAGGACGAGACGATTGTATGGCATCACTGCAGATATGAATTTGAGCAAGCTCTGGGAGTTGGTGAAGGACAGGGAAGCCTGGTGTGCTGCAGTCCATGGCGTCAGAGTCAGACATGACTTTGCAACTGAACAACAACTGGGTATTTGAAACAAGAAGCAAGCAAAATTATACTGAATTTTGCTTTTTTCAAGTCTATTAACCCACCCTGATCAGGTTTTACCCTTATCACTTAACTAAAAATGCTTCAGTATGGGGCATCAATGACCTCCACGTTTCTAAATTTAAAAGTTGATGATCCTTGCTCACTTTGACCTAATAAGAGTTTACCCACCTCCTTGAAATATTCCTTCACTGTCTAGAACAACAAGCTGTGCTTGTTTTTCTTTTACAGCTTTGGCTGTTCCACTCAGTCTGTTGGTGATATACTTTCATTTCCATGAGATTTTAATATTGGAGTCTGCCAAAGCGGGGAAAAAAAAAACACTGGACTTTTTCATTATCTGAACTCTTCATCCCGTTTCATGTCTTCAAGTACCATCCGTTGGCTGTTAAAAGTAATTTTTCAGACCAAGTCTTTTTTCGTGTGTGTTTGTGTGTGTGTATCTATTCACTTAGCCTCTCCATGTGGATTCTTAGAGGCATCTTTAAGATGTCCAATATGAACTTGTAAACATCTCAATTCCTGCATCCACAGTTCTCAGTCCCACTGTTTTCAATCATGTCGGTTTATAGGAACACCATCCTTAATAGTTCAGTCCAAGATCCTCAGAGTCTTCATTAACTCTTCAACACCCTGTATCTACTATATTTGAGTATGTTTACTATACTGCTGCTACTGCTGCTGCTGCTGCTGCTGCTAAGTCACTTCAGTTGTGTCTGACTCTGTGCGACTCCATAGATGGCAGCCAACGAGGCTCCGCCATCCCTGGGATTCTCCAGGCAAGAACACTGGAGTGGGTTGCCGTTTCCTTCTCCAAAGCGTGAAAGTGAAGTCGCTCAATCGTGTCTGACTAGTAGCGACCCCATGAACTGCCTAGAATCTCACTATTCTCAGCACATAATTTCCCCACTGTCACCTTGGCCTCAACTGGGTCTCCCTGTCTACAATCTGTTCTTAACAACCGCAGCCAAAGTGATCTTTAATATGTTCCTTTGTTCAATATCCACCAACATTTTTCTGTTTTACTCAGTAAAAGCTAGATTGTTTTGTTGCTAAGTCGTGTCTGACCTTTGCGACCCCATGGACTGTAGCCTGCCAGACTCCTCTGTCAATGGGATTTCCCAGGTGAGAATACTAGAATGGGCGGTTGTTTCCTTTTCCAGGGACTCTTCCCGACCCAGGGATCAAACCGGAGTCTCCTGAATTGCAGGTAGATTCTTGACCATAGTAAAACTTTCTGACTACTTTTAAAGTATCTTCCTCTACTAAAATGTAAGCTCCATGAGTACAAGAATATCTGGCCATTTTGTTTGTTGAAATATCCTCAGCACCTGTAATGGTACCTGGCATATATTTGGTGTTCAAGAAATATTTGTTAAGTGAATGAATAAAGGACCAATTCATCAGGTGTCTAGGGTGGCTAACCTGAAGTTGCTATGAGTGATTTTTGATGGAGGCAGAGAACCAGAATTAGAGATATGGAACCCCTTTAGGGAAAGGGCTCTGAGCTATACTTCACATCATCAACCCCAGTGGGTAAGTTTTTAATAGGTCTTTTAAATTTCTAACTAAAGCATCATCTTTATAATGAAAAACATCTGACATTTCAAGCTTATTTTCTTATTTCACAACATTTCAGTTAGGATGAATCTGTATGAAGGAAAAGTTAGGTACAAGCACAAATAAAACTAAATGAGTCCTCCCCTCATTAAAAAAAAATTTCCCAAGGTCCATATACAGTATTCACCGTTTCCAAAAGACATCCATTTTCTTTTTTCCCATTTTTCTCCTTTCCAGTTATAAAAGCAATACATGCTCAGCATAACTGAAATAATTGACAGCATTTTTTATATATCCAAGGTTTTCCTTTAATGGTATCAGAGAATATGTTGGAATGCTACTCTTACCACTTTCTCAAAAATGCTCAAATAGGGCTCGCAGGAACTTTGTTATCTGAACAAATAGCAGTTACTGTAGAGCAGAACAGAACCCCTAAGTTTGAAATTTAAACTTCAAGTAAAAATATACATAGAAATTATATATATATTTATTACACTTAAGTGTTTCTCATTGTAGCAGCTTGTCCCTTTCCTCTAGGGTGATTGATAGAATTCATCTTTGGAGGAAATCTCCACTTTTCTTGAGTAGGTAGAAGGTAAAAAAGACAAGAGAAAGGGTTACAAGAAGTCATCTCATATCAGGATGAAACTGATGACACCAGTGGATAACATCATTGAGCCAGGGACAATATGTATTACGTCATTTACTAATTATAACATTGTAAGGCTGACTTACTACTCAACGCCCTACCCCACCAACTTTTTTAGACAAATGAAGAAAACAAGACAAAAATATGTCCGGGGCCATATTTAACTAGGAAGTGGTATAGAGTCAAACTTTGAATCCAGATAGTTTGACTTCACGTTCATTCCCTGAACCTGCTAGACCTGTCTCATACGGTTGTCTATAGAATTAAGTAAGACAATATATGTAAGAGGCTTAATATATCTCCTGGCAAAATAAGTATTACTTAAATGTTATGTAATTTGTATTATAAAGCTTGGAGTTCATTTCTTTCTCTCCTTCTATCAGAAGTTTAATGGGAAACTTAAAAGCCATATTATAAAAAGCTTAAAGGAAAGAAAAGAACTGTTAAGTAAAAGTGTATCCAACTACCAACAATCTGATCCAGTAATTTTTTATTGTAAATATCACTGATTTCAAGGTGACTCCCCTTTTATACCAGAGCTATGAGTCTAAGAAGTGTGATTTATGTTTCTCCCTAGGTTTGCTCAAGCAATGCTTGCCCACATAGCATGCCATAATAATGTTCTACCGTCTCTGATTTGCATTATGACTCCGTGAATTAAAATTTTGTTATGTAGGTCATTTCTCCTCAGTTGAAAATGATACTGAGTTAATCCATGCCTGATATTGAAAGAGTTTTTTGATGATGTTTGAATGACAAATAGCATCTGGAAAAATTTATCTCAGGTTCTTTTTCCTGCTATTGTTTTTTTAATCTTAAAAGGCAGCAGCTTGTATACTCTATACAAAGCTTTTCTGTTTGTTTCTAACCAAAGCTTTTCTAGGAAAAGAGTTAATACTATACAATATTGTCAGACTCCATAATGATCCATCCTAAATAAAGATACTCTACAAACTTAATTTGTTTTAGACTGGTCAAAAAGTAATTTATCCTTCCTTGTTATATAGTGTATTTCAACATCTTAAATTACAAAGCAACTTTGTTAGGAGAATCTTGTTAAATGATAAATTTTTAAATCCTATTGTTTTCATAAGGAGTTTGTCTCGTTCCCTCTTGAAGCAGTAGTGTGCAGGTAAATGTTTAACAACCAGCTCTCCAGAGGGGAAAATCCTGATTTGTAGCATTTGCAGATTTCTGTGGTTGGCAAATTGGAAGTGGTCAAACAGGAGATGGCAAGAGTGAACGTAGACATTCTAGGAATCAGTGAACTAAAATGGACTGGAATGGGTGAATTTAACTTAGATGACCATTATATCTACTACTGTGGGCAGGAATCCCTTAGAAGAAATGGAGTAGTCATCATGGTCAACAAAAGAGTCCGAAATGCAGTACTTGGATGCAATCTTAAAAACGACAGAATGATTTCTGTTCGTTTCCAAGGCAAACCATTCAATATTACAGTAATCCAGGCCTATGCCCCAACCAGTAACGTGAAGAAGCCAAAGTTGAACGGTTCTGTGAAGACCTACAAGACCTTTTAGAACTAACACCCAAAAGAGATGTCCTTTTCATTATAGGGGACTGGAATGCAAAAGTAGGAAGTTAAGAAACACCTGGAGTAACAGGCAAATTTGGCCTTGGAGCACAGAATGAAGCAGGGCAAAGGCTAATAGAGTTTTGCCAAGAGAATGCACTGGTCATAGCAAACACCCTCTTCGAACAACACAAGAGAAGACTCTACACATGGACATCACCAGATGGTCAACACCGAAATCAGATTGATTCTATTCTTTGCAGCCAAAGATGGAGAAGCTGTATACAGTTAGCTAAAACAAGACCAGGAGCTGACTGTGGCTCAGATCATGAACTCCTTATTGCCAAATTCAGACTTAAATTGAAGAAAGTACGGAAAACAACTAGACCATTCAGATATGACCTAAATCAAACCCCTTATGATTATACAGTGGAAGTGAGAAATAGATTTAAGGGACTAGATCTGACAGATGGAGTGCCTGATGAACTCTGGACGGAGGTTCGTGACATTGTACAGGAGACGGGGAGCAAGATCATCCCCATGGAAAAGAAATGCAAAAAAGCAAAATGGCTGCCTGAGGAGGCCTTGCTAATAGCTGTGAAAAGAAGAGAAGTGAAAAGCAAAGGAGAAAAGGAAAGATATAAGCACCTGAATACAGAGTTCCAAAGAATAGCAAGGAGAGATAAGAAAGCCTTCCTCAGCGATCAATGCAAAGTAATAGAGGAAAACAACAGAATAGGAAAAACAAGAGATCTCTTCAAGAAAATTAGAGATTCCAAGGGAACATTTCATGCAAAGATGGGCTCGATAAAGGACAGAAATGGTATGGACCTAACAGAAGCAGAAGATATTAAGAAGAGGTGGCAAGAATACACAGAAGAACTGTCCAAAAAAGATCTTCATGACCAAGATAATCACAATGGCGTGATCACTCACCTAGATCCAGACATCTTGGAATGTGAAGTCAGGTGGGCCTTAGAAAGCATCACTACGAACAAAGCTAGTGGAGGTGATGGAATTCCAGTGGAGCTATTTCAAATCTTGAAAGATGATGCTGTGAAAGTGCTGCACTCAATATGCCAGCAAATTTGGAAAACTCAGCAGTGGCCACAGGACTGGAAAAGGTCAGCCTTCATTCCAATCCCAAAGAAAGGCAATGCCAAAGAATGCTCAAACTACCGCACAATTGCACTCATCTCACATGCTAGTAAAGTCATGCTCAAAATTCTCCAAGCCAGGCTTCAGCAATATGTGAACTGTGAACTCCCAGATGTTCAAGCAGGTTTTAGAAAAGGCAGAGGCACCAGAGATCAAATTGCCAACATCCGCTGGATCATGGAAAAAGCAAGAGAGTTTCCGAAAAACATCTATTTCTGCTTCATTGACTATGCCAAAGCCTTTGACTGTGTAGATCACAATAAACTGTGGAACATTCTGAAAGAGATGGGAATCCCAGACCACCTGACCTGCCTCTTGAGAAACCTGTATGCAGGTCAGGAAGCAACAGTTAGAACTGGACATGGTAAAACAGACTGGTTCCAAATAGGAAAAGGAGTACGTCAAGGTTGTATATCGTCACCCTGCTTATTTAACTTCTATGCAGAGTAGATCATGAGGAACGCTGGGCTGGAAGAAGCACAGGCTGGAATCAAGAGTGCTGGGAGAAATATCAATAACCTCAGATATGCAGATGATACCACCCTTATGGCAGAAAGTGAAGAGGAACTCAAAAGCCTCTTGATGAAAGTGAAAGAGGAGAGTGAAAAGGTTGGCTTGAAGCTCAACATTCAGAAAACAAAGATCATGGCATCTGGTCCCATCACTTCATGGGAAATAGATGGGGAGACAATGGAAACAGTGTCAGACTTTATTTTTTTGGGCTCCAAAATCACTGTGGATGCTGTTTGCAACCATGAAATTAAAAGACGCTTGCTCCTTGGAAGGAAAGTTATGACCAACCTAGATAGCATATTAAAAAGCAGAGACATTACTTTGCCAACCAAGGTCCATCTAGTCAAGGCTATGGATTTTCCTGTGGTCATGTATGGATGTGAGAGTTGGACTGTGAAGAAAGCTGATCGCCGAAGAATTGATGCTTTTGAACTGTGGTGCTGGAGAAGACTCTTGAGAGTCCCTTGGACTGCAAGGAGATCCAACCATTCTAAAGGAGATCAGTCCTGGGTGTTCATTGGAAGGACTGATGCTAAAGCTGAAACTCCAATATTTTGACCACCTCATGCGACAAGTTGACTCACTGGAAAAGACTCTGATGCTGGGAAGGATTGGGGGCAGGAGGAAAATGGGACGACAGAGAATGAGATGGCTGGATGGCATCATGGGCTCTATGGACATGAGTTTGAGTGAACTCTGGGAGTTGGTGATGGACAGGGAGGCCTGGCGTGCTGTGATTCATGATGTCGCAAAGAGTCGGACACAACTGAACAACTGAACTAAACTGAATTGACTTGAACTGTGGTTGGCAGGTGAATGCCTTCCCCTAAATTAATTCCTGGAACCTGGGAATAAATTTGTTTATATGGCAAAGGAGAAGTAAATTTGCACATGAAATTACTGTTGGTAATCAGCTGACTTTAGAATAGGGACATTATCCTGGATTATTCAGAGCCCAGTGTAATCTGAAGAATCCTTAAAAGTGAAAGAGGGAGTCTGAAGAGGAAAGTCAGAGGGAGACGTGACTATAAAAGAATAATAAAAGAAATGCAATGTTGCTGGCTTCAAAGATGAAGAAAGGAGATCATGAGCCAAGGAATGCAGGAAGCTTCTAAGAAGCTGGAAAACCTATGGAAATGAATGCTCTTAGAGCTTCCAGAAAGGAATTCAGTCCAATGAATTCTAACTAATATAACTGTGAGATAGCAATTTGTGTTTTAAGCCACTATATTCATGGTAGTTTGTTACAGGAGCAATGGGAAAACTAGCACACCTACTGTGGCAGAGTTTAAGGTACCATCTTGTTTTTATCAATCGAAGGTTGGAAAAATGCAAGAATTAGCTCTTGAGAGCTGATGTTGAACTCATTCTAGCACGGCACTGAGTGTCCTCAAATAGGGAAAGCTTTGTTCATTTTCTCCTTATACTTCATAGTAGAATAATAAACAATAAAAAGTGACTAATTGAAAATCTCTTACTATCTTTAAGCTATTTGCTAGTATTTTCTTTTCTTTTTTCTTCTTTGTTTTGTTTTTCCTTAGAAATCTAAGACAGCTGGAAGGTAGGAAATGGGAATCTAGGGAGGGGAAGGAGAATGGGAGGAGGTGATCACGGTGAACAACTCGTGAGGGTGACGACAGTACAAATGATGTCCCATTTAGCTGAACAAATCAAGTCCCCTACATGCTTTTAGATTTTTACACAGATATGAAAACTGCTGCTCTTTTATAAAGTGTTTTTTTTTTAAATTGTTCACTAGAAACTAAGTAAAAAATCAGGATTATATAGAGAAAAGAGAACAGGGTTTGAATAACATAGAACTTTAGTCACTATCCTGCCAAAAAAACCAAAAATAAATTCAAGAGATCAAAAACACCATCACAGAAATGAAGAGGGCCTTTGATGGGCCGTATGTAAACTGGACAGAACTGAGGAAAAAAAAATCTGAGCTAGAGGATATATCAATAGGATCCTTGGAAACTGGAAAGCAAAGAGAACCAAGACTAACAAACAAAAGAATATGCAAGTTGTGTGGAACAACTTCACACCTATGTGTAATGGAAATGGAGAAAATAAAGAGACAGGAGCAGAAGAAACACTTGAATAATAATGACTGAGAATTTGCCAAAATTAATGTCATAAGCTAGCTCACAGATCCATGAGGACACTGAGCAGGTAAATGCCAAAAAACTCTATCCCTAGGCATATTAATTTTAAACTACTGAAAGTCAAGGATAAAAAAAAATCCTAAAAGAAGCCAAAGGAAAAACAATTACTTGTAGAGGAACAGAGGTAAGAATTACATTTAGCTTCCCTCAGAAACAATGCAAGCAAGAAGAGAGTGGAGTGAAATATTTTAAATGTTTTGAGAAGGAAAATGTACCTCCCTAGAATTCTGTGCCCTGCAAAATTGTTCAAAAGTGAAAGAAAAATAATGACTCTCAAACAAAAGCTGATGGAATTTGTTGCCAATAGATCTGCCTTGCAAGAAATGTTAAAAGAAGTTCTTTAAGAGAAGAGAAATAATGTAGATCAGAAACTTGGATTTGCTTAAAGGAAAGAGAGTACATGGAAGAAGGAATAAATGAAATAAAAGGTAAATTAAATGAAGGTAAAATAAAAGTTTTAATTTTCCTTCATAATTTATCTAACAGCAGTTTGTTCAGATAATACTAACAATGCATTTATATGCTGTGGATTCAATGCAGCAATATATTTACATGCTTTAGATTCAGAGTAGCCCCAATCAAAGTCTTGGTGAGTTATTTTTGTGGATATTGACAAACTGATTTGAAAATTTTTGTGGAGATGCAAAAGAGTCAGAATCACCAACACAATGTTGAAGGAGAATAAAGTCAGAAAACTGACAGTACCTATCTTCAAGACTTACTAGAAAACCATATAATCAAGATTGTGTCATGCTGGAAAAGAAGGCATAGATTAATGAAACAGAATCAAGAATCCAGAAAAAATGGTACAGCTACTTCGGAAAATAGCTGAGGTGGGGGGCAGTTTCTTATATAACTGAACATACTATAGGAGCCAAGTATTTCTCTCCTTGATATTTACCCAGAAGAGTTGTAAACTTGTGCCCACAGAAAAACTACATGGATATTTATAGCAGCTGTCAAATAATAATTGTCAAAAGTTGAAAGAAACCAAGATGTCCTTCAGTAGGTAAATGGATTAAACTGTGGTACATCCGATAACAATTGAATATTATTCAGCACTAAAAAGATATGACCTATCAACCCATGAAAAGACATGGAAGAATCTTGAATACATATTACTGAATGAAAGAAGCCATCCTGAAAAGGCTCCATTACTGTATGAGTCCAACTATATGATACTCTGAAAAAGACAAAGCTGTAGAGACAGTTAAAAGTTCAGCAGTTGCCAGGGGTTGAGGTAAGGATACGTAAATGGGATACAAAGGATTTTTAAGGCACTGAAAATACTCTGCTTGGTACCATAATGATGGATATGTGTCATCATACACTTGTCCAGACCCATAGGATAAATAGCAAGGGTGAACCATAATGTAAACTGTGGACTTTGGATGATTGTGATGTGTCAGTTCAGGTTCATCTGTTGTAACAAATGTACCATTTTGGTGGAGGGTGTTGATAATGGGGGTGGGGGTTTATGCATATGTAGGGCAAGGGCTATATGGGAAGTCTTTGTATCTTCCCCTCAAGTTTTCTGTGAACCTAAATCTGCTCTAAAAAATAATCTTACTAAATTTTTTACTTTAAAACATAAAATGAGAAGAAAAGAAAGGAAGGTTAAAAACCTCCACTGTGACTTTCAATCAATGTGCAATTCTTTTCCCCTTTGCGTCTCTCATAACACATGGCCACGGACTATATTTATGATGGTTACAAAAACTTTATAAGTAAATCTACTTCCCCATTTCACACATCTTGATTGTTGCACTGAGGTTTTCTTTGTATCCACGAGAAGAGTGTCTGTGTCTGTTTTGTTTATCCTTGTATCTCCAGGGCCTGACAGTGTCTGCACTTAATAGACCTGCAAGTATTCATTGATTGAATATATAGAACATAATGTGATTGCAGAGGCTTTTGATTTATAGACATTTTCTGAGTGATAATATAACTTAATTTGTAGATGGTAGTTGAATTTTGAATGAATGTTTAGAAGTGGAAACTCAAGTGCTTATATGTTATTAAAATGAAAATAAAATGCAATAGAATGTTTTTTATAAACACCCAAGGGTTTATATATGAAACATCAATAAAATAGCTATTGAAAAACCCTAATTACTGACAGTTTACCATGTTGATACCTTATATGATGTTTCTACATGGAAGCTACTAATTTGAATTACTCTAGAAAAATAATGTATATAGGCATTTTTAGCTTATCATTATAATACGGTGATATACCCCCTCTTACTAGAATCCCACAGTGCCTAATAATCATGAATAAATTTATAGACTTGTTTTTCATATTGAAGCAAAATGACTATGAGCATGAAATATCCTCTTCGTTTAGTTTTTTTTACTGCAGGCGAATAAAACAAAGGACCTAATGGATAGTGAGAATAAATTACTATATGGAGAAATAAGAACTGTACGCCTATTACTAATTTTTAGGTTCATAAACAAGGAAACAAAAATAGATCATACTGCTGGTCCATATTGGTATAAAATATAATTTTAATTCTAGTTTTAAAGTTGATTTTCAAATAAGTATAATTTTTGAATTCAGCTAAATGTTGCCAGGAGAAGAAAATGAGTTTGGTATTTGCTGGCGTAAATTTGTAAACATGATCACAGATCATAAATTGCAAGAAATACAGCGCTATTTATTTTTTAGATTGCAGTGAGATTTAGTTCACTGTAAAGAAAACAGAAAGACATTTTAGCTAATTTATATTGCTTCTTAAAAGCACAAACCTAAGAAAATACTGTGTTAGGAAAGAAAAGCTTAGAAAGCAAAGAATATGGAGAAACATTGAATAATCAGACTGCTAGGGATGAAAAGTAAAGCTTAAGGTATTAGGAGGATTAATTTTGCTCTTGCTTTCTGTAATGGATAGGGAGGGGAGAGATGGGAGCTGTTGTTTAAATGTGCAAGGCTGTTTACATGGGTTATCTCACTTTTTATCCTCACATCAGTCCTTTTGGGCTGCTGTTGTTTTACTAATTTCAATATATAAAAAAAATAAAGTTCAAGGAGGCTGGCTGAGTAAGTCTCACTACCATCTTATAAAGCAGGCATTTGAATCTAGATCTGTATAGCTCCAAAGTCCTTCCTCTTAGCCCTATTTTCAGCTGTGCTCACCAAGGGGTGCCAATAACTTGAGTCCTGACGCCACAGGCACAATGATCTGACATTAAGAATCTACAACCTGGTGGGAATGGCTTGAATTTGCCTTAACTGTAGCTTGCTCTTTTCATTGCCTTTGAATATTTTTATTCCTATATTAACAGATGAAGAAACTGGAGTAGAGAAGTTAAGCAAATTATGGTTACACAGAACACAAATTGCTGAAATGGGATTTGAAATCAGAAATGGTAACTACAGAGAACATGAACTTAACTACTGTGCTAAAATGTCAGGCCTTATGGAAGAGGAAATATAATCCGTTCTCCCTACCACAGCTTTCACTATCTCCTGGTGATTTATGCTGCTTATGGGAAGGTGGCTGAGGATAAGGAGGTGAAGTGGGGAGGGGAGTGTAGAGTGAAGAGAACTCAAATGCAGTTCTTTAATTAATTACTTTGGTGTTTGTTTCATGGCTCATACCTGCTTTTGATATATGTTGTAGGAGACAGGAAAACAAAAGGTATATTTGGAAAGTGATAAATAGGAATATAAGGAATAAGGTTGTTAGCATGAGGTATGCAAGCTGGTAGTCAGAGATAAGACTAAAATGTGTGGTGAGGACAGATCAAGAAAAGAAGAAAAGATAAGAGTGGATTTTATATGGTGGTTGAAGAGAAACATTTATGATGGATACAATTAGAGATTTGCTTTTGGAAGATTAATCTGGCATAGTTGTACATGTGAATTTGAGAGAGGAGACATTGGAATCAAAGTCCAACTGAAAAGCTATTTAGAAAATAATTTAGACTACATGAATTTATTAGGGAAATAATACTTGTTAAAACAGAAAAATCTCCCTGTTAGTCATCTCAGGCTGCCATAACAAAATACCATACACATAGTGGTTTAAACAAAGGACATGTATTTTCTTGCAGTTCTGGAAGCTGGAAGACTGAGATTAAGGTGCCTGCAAGGGTTGGTTTCTGGTGAGAACACTTCCTGGTAAGTAACCTTCTCTATGTTATGACATGGCAGGGGGAGAGACAGTAAACTCCCTGGTGTCTCTTTATGAGGCCACTAATGCCATCATGAGGGCTTCCCTGGTAGCTCAATGGTAAAGAATCCACCTGCCAGTGCAAGAGACACAGGGGATGCAGCTTTGATCCCTGGCTTGAGGAGATTCCCTGGAGAAAGAAATGCAACCCACTCCAGTATTTTTACCTGGAGAATCCCATGGACAGAGAAGCATGGTGGGGTACAGTCCATGCAGTCACAAAAGAGTCAGATGTGACTTAGCGACTAAACAACAACAATGCCATCATGAGCCTCACTCCCGTGACCTCTTCTAACCCTAATCATCTCCCAAAGGCCCCATCTCAAATACTATTATACTGGAGTTTAGGGTTTCAACATATACATTTTGGGGGAATATAAACATTCACTCCATTATACCCAACATCTTCATGGCTTAACTGAATAGAATTTAATGAAGTTTGACATGTTTTCCTTGGTGGGAAGTTTTCAATATGGGTCACGTTCAAAGTTGAGATTGTTCCCTGCATGATACATAATAGTTTCTATAGCAAGGAGTGAGTGTATTTTTTTCTATGCTAGGTCTGAACATATTTCCTGTTGATCTAGAGACTTAAGAATTATAAGATGAACTCTCTGCCTCCCACATACTCAATAATATATAATCATATATGATACCAGATAATCCCAATAAACATACCCATTCAGAAAGAAGACAGAGTAGGAACACACATCAGTCTCAGTCCATTAAGGCTCTGAAATCTCTCCATGTTATGAGAATCCCCTTCCCTAGGGATAGGGAGTGTGCCTTGATTGGGTAATTCTAGTTTCTGGGAGATGCGGCTCAGTCCATTGTTCCTTGTGTTTCTTAGGTCTTTTCTTTTAAAGAGTACTTTTTAGTATTCCCCTTGAACTCATCTAAAATAAATACTGGAGAATATGCCCTCCCTGGGTACTTAGTACCTTTTTTTGAACCTGTTTTTTTTTCTGAGGAAAGTTAGAGGCCGGGGGTTGTTCTAAGACTCTAAAGGTCTCAGATATTTCTAGTCTAGGCTCATGATTTATCTGACAGAAAAATGCTCTTGTAAACTTAATAGGCATTTAATCTGATTCCAGTAACTTTTATATGCCTATCACACACCTTCAGCTCTTTTAAAGACATAGATAGGTTTACTATATACCTTTTCTTTCTAACCACCTTCCTCTTCTCTCTATTACTCTCACTCTCATCTCATTATGATCTCTTGGTGTTTCACCTTAATTGGAGTACCTTGGACTTATCAGACCCCTACAGCAGAAATATACACTTAATTTATTTACCTTGGGGCATTTTGTCCAACCTAAAGTTTTACTGGGTGCCAACTCAATTTATGCACAAACCTTAGCTTTGAAATTTGCCAGAGGCTCAGTTTTAATCAGTATTAATTAGCTGTTTTACTG
Organism: Moschus berezovskii; assembly: GCF_049115385.1. Taxonomy (NCBI): domain Eukaryota; kingdom Metazoa; phylum Chordata; class Mammalia; order Artiodactyla; family Moschidae; genus Moschus; species Moschus berezovskii. Next base: position 25,347,895 of record NC_142462.1, on the reverse strand, counting down.
TTTGAATTTGAGGAGAGTTACCTCTTTCAACTCTACAAATCAATGAATTTCTGTATTCTTTCTAAATCATATATTTCTGTTTCTTACCAGCCAATTCTTTTCATGAGCTTCTCATTTTCCTGTGATATCTCATTGAATGTAGGTGATACCAACTAAAACGTGTTGCTAAACTTCATTTTCCAACCTTTTCCTTTAGGATCACAGTTTGTTAGGTATATAATCTTCTATATAAGTTATTTCAGGGAACAGGTCTGCCAGATGTTTTGCTGTGGCATAGTTTTTGGACAAACATATTTTCAGCCTCTGAAGAGACTTTCCTCTTCACCTATTGTCTGAACCCAGTGCCACATTTGTAGATCAAATTGCTAACATTCACTGGATTATAGAGAAAGCAAGATAATTCCAGAAAACAAATTACCTCTGTTTCATTGACTACGTTAAACCCTTTGACTGTGTGGATCATAATGAACTGGAAAGTTCTTAAAGAGATGGGAATACCAGACCATCGTACCCATCTCCTGAGAAACTTGTATGTGGGTCAAGAAGCAACAATTAGAACCCTGTATGGAACAACTGATTGGTTCAGGATTGAGAAAGAAGTATGACAGGGCTGTCTGCTGTCATCCTGTTTGTTTAAACTATACACTGAGCCCATCATGAGAAATGCTGGGCTAGATGATTACAAACTGCAATCAAGAATGGCGGGAGAAACGTCAACAACCTCAGATAGGTGGATGGTACCACTCTAACGGCAGAAAGTGAAGAGGAACTAAAGTGCCTCTTGATGAGGGTGAAGGCGGAGAGTGAAAGAGTTGGCTTAAAACTAAATATTAAAAAAACCTAAGATCATGGCATCCAGCCCCATTATTTCAAGACAAATAGAAGGGGAAATGGTGGAAGTAATGACAGTTTCTTCTTCTTGGGCTCTAAAATCACTGCGGATGGTACCTGCAGCCATACAATCAGAGGACAATTGCTTCTCAGCAGGAAAGTGGTGACAAACCTAGACAGTGTGTTAAAAAACAGACATTACTCTGCCCACAAAGGTCCATATAGCCAAGGCTATGGTTTTTCCAATGGTCATGTACAGTTGTGAGAGCTTGACCATAAAGAAGGCAGAATGCCAAAGAATTGATGCCTTCGAACTGTGGGGCTGGAAAAGACTCCTGAAAGTCCCTTGGACAGCAAGGAGATCAAATCAGTCAATCTTAAGGGAAATCAACTCTGAATATTCACTGGAAGGACTGATGCTGAAGCCGAATCTCCAGTATTTTAGTTGTCTGATGCGAACAGCTGACTCATTGGAAAAGTCCATGGGAAAGATTGAGGGCAGAAGAAGAGGGCGTCAGAGGGTGAGATGGCTGGATGGCATCACCAACGCAATGGATGTGAACTTGGGCAAACTGCGGGAGAAGGTGAGGGACAGGGAGGCCTGGCGTGCTGCAATCTGTGTGATCGAAAAGAGTTGGACACGACTGGGCAACAACAGCAACAACAATTGTTTTGGCAGCACCTGACTGGAAGATATTAATTTTTACATTTTTCAGGAATAGGCTAGATTATGACATAGAAACAAAACTCCCAAATATCAGTGGCTTACTAAACCAAATTTGTTTTTCTTTCATGCTATGTGCTTACTGTGGGTTGGGTAGGAGGTTCTGTTCATAGTAGTCACTAAGGAATCAAGGCTAGTAGAAATTTCAACCAAATGCTTTCTTCCAAAACCATAGGGTAACCCACCTATTCTCAGTTGTTTGGGTATTTCCCAGTCTTAGCACTGAAAACCCTGCTTCCCATGAACCCAGTCAAACCAGAACAGTGTTTCTGGTATTGTCCTGGTCTTTCGTCTGGAACTCCTGTGTCCTAGGGAATCACTCAGTTCTGGGAAAATTGGGGTAATTGGTCACCTGACACAATCACTACAGTAGTGGGAAGGAAATGTTCTTCTTGAGCCATCAGACCGAAAATGACATCTGCCACTGTTCCTTCCTCTCATTAGTCAGTGTAAGTCAGATGGCATTGTCTCAAATCAGAGTGGGCAGAGAAGAGCAACTGACCATGTGTTTACAAGGCAGAGTCAGAAATATGTAGTGAACAGTGCAAACTACCACAGGAAGAAGACAAAAGTAGTTTAATAAGCAGCTGGTTAGATCATAACATATAAAAGAAATTGTAGCAGTTTAAGATATTAAAACATATGAAAAGTTATAAAAATAAAATCAATATAAATATGATAAAAGTTGGTATTTAGAAGGAAACCTAGAAAATAAATTAGATCCCAAAGATAACAGATCTGCTTTTGAACTATAAATTTAGCAACAAATACTTTCTTGGTTCTAGTTAGTATGTATACATATACATGTGGTGGTGGATATAATACATGTAAAATTTTAAGCTCAGTTACTCTCTGAGAATTTTGTAGAATATATGAGCAATGGATGCACATCAGTCACTTGTAAACATTTCTCTTTCTGAGCTCTGCAAATGTGAGAATAAACTAAGGATTTCCAAGTTTATCAGTTACTAGTGTATAGGTGCAGAATAGTGTCTAATCATTTATTCATCTATCAACATATTCAGTAAGTATTTATTTAGTGACATAAACTGTGGATGTAGCGGCAGAAAATGTAAGGGTGTAGACAGAAAATGCCCCTCTTCTCATTGGAGGAGACAGATAAACAGGTAAATATGTTAGATTGTGAAAATTACTGTGAGGGGAATAAACAGGATGACTAGATAGAGAACAGAGAGAGAGGGCACAGAACGGGCAGGAAGTATTTTGATTCGAATCATAGGGAAATTTCTCTGTGAGGAAGTTACATAGTAGGAATAAGCTGCCAAGGGAAGAGCTGGAATAGCTTTATAGCCACAAGTGTTAACAAGTACAAAGACAGTAGTGCAGTAGTGGTGTTAATCGCTCAGTCGTGTCCGACTCTTTGTGATCCCATGGACTGTAGTACACCAGACTCCTCTGTCCATGGAATTCTCCAGGCAAGAATACTGGAGGGGGTTGCCATTCCTTTCTCCAGGGGATCTTCCCGACCCAGGAATCGAACCTGGCTCTCCTACATTGCAGGTAGATTCTTTATTGTCTGAACCACCATGGAAGCCCTGAGGCTTCAAGAGGGACAAGATAAAGCCAACATGGTCAGAGTATAGCCTTGGGAAAATTGATGCAAAAAGAAGTGGAAGAAGAGGTAAGAGCCAGGCCAGGGTAAAGAGTTTGGACTTTATTCTGATCATAGATTGTTATTCAGTAAGTGATATGATCTGCTTTCTGTTTTACAAAGAATAATCAGATTGCTGTTTGGAGTATGGATGGTTCAGTTCAGTTCAGTTCAGTTCAGTCGCTCAGTCGTGTTCGACTCTCTGCGACCCCATGAATCACAGCACGCCAGGCCTCCCTGTCCATCACCAACTCCCAGAATTCACTCAAACTCATGTCCATAGAGTCGGTGATGCCATCCAGCCATCTCATTCTCCGTCGTCCCCTTATCCTCCCGCCCCCAACCTTTCCCAGCATCAGAGTCTTTTCCAGTGAGTCAACACATCGCATGAGGTGGCCAAAGTATTGCAGTTTCAGCTTTAGCATCAGTCCTTCCAATGAACACCCAGGACTGATCTCCTTTAGAATGGACTGGTTGGATCTCCTTGCAGTCCAAGGGACTCTCAAGAGTCTTCTCCAGCACCACAGTTCAAAAGCATCAATTCTTCGGTGATCAGCTTTCTTCAAAGTCCAACTCTCACATCCATACATGACCATGGGAAAAACCATAGCCTTGACTAGACGGACCTTTGTTGGCAAAGTAATGTCTCTGCTTTTTAATATGCTATCTAGGTTGGTCATAACTTTCCTTCCAAGGAGTAAGCGTTTTTTAATTTCATGGCTGCAATCAGCATCTGCAGTGATTTTGGAGCCCCCCAAAATAAAGTCTGACACTGTTTCCACTGTTTTTCCATCTATTTCCCATGAAGTGATGGGACCAGATGCCATGATCTTTGTTTTCTGAATGTTGAGCTTCAAGCCAACCTTTTCACTCTCCTCTTTCACTTTCATCAAGAGGCTTTTGAGTTCCTCTTCACTTTCTGCCATAAGGGTGGTGTCATCTGCATATCTGAGGTTATTGATATTTCTCCTGGCAATCTTGATTCCAGCTTGTGCTTCTTCCAGCCCAGCGTTCCTCATGATGTACTCTGCATATAAGTTAAATAAGCAAGGTGACAATATACAGCCTTGACTTACTCCTTTTCCTATTTGGAACCAGTCTGTTGTTCCATGTACAGTTCTGACTGTTGCTTCCTGACCTGCATACAGGTTCAGTTCAGTTCAGCTCAGCTCAGTCATGTCCGACTCGCATACAGGTGTGGAGGCAGGAAAAAAGACAAGGAGACTAGTTACAAGACACTTTTACAGTCTTGATGAGACATAGTGGATTTTGAATTAAGGGGGTGGGAATGGGTATGGGGGGGCTTCCATGGTGGCTCAGCAGTAAAGAATCACCTGCCAATGCAGGAGACACAATTTGATCCCTGACCTGGGAAGATGCCCTGGAGAAGGAAATGGCAACCCACCCCAGTATTCTTGCCTGGGAAATCCCATAGATAGAGGGGCCTCATGGGCTGTAGTCCATGGTGTCTTAAAGATTCAGACACGACTTAGTGAACAAACAGCAACAACAACAAAAATGGGTTTGGAGATAAAAGGATAGATTTTAGATACAATGTGGAGCTAGTAGCAGTGGGATCTGATGATGAATATGATGGTAAAGAAGCTGCCTGCCATATAGGATTTAATCCTTGGGTTGGGAAGAGCCGCTGGAGAATAGAATGGCTACCACTCCAGAGTTCTCGCCAGGGGAATCCCATGAACAGAGGAGCCTGTTGAGCTACAGTCCATGGGGTTGCAGGGTCAGACACGACTGAGCAAACACTGACTGGCTGAAGAAGGAAAAGAAGGAATAGGATCAGGGATGACTTTTTAGTGTTTGGCTTGAGCCATCCACTGTGTGGATGTACCCTTTACCGATTTATCAGAAACCTGGAGAGAAGCAGGAGCTGTGGGAAAATCAAGAATTCTGCTCAGATAGTTTGATTTACTTGTTGGACATCCAAGTGGAAATATCAAGTAAGCACTTAGATACACGGTTCTGGAGACCTGGAGAGATATACATAATGACACTTATGGGACATCAACAGTGTAGGGTAAGGCAGTGGTTAAGGAAACATAGGGAGAGTGTGCAGATACAAAAGAAAGAAGTCCTGTGCTGATTTGGAGGCGCGCCAACATTTAGAGACTTTGTGGAGAAGACAGAACAGAAAAGGAGACTGAGAAGATCCTGCTGGTAACACAGAGTGTGTGTACTGAACACGGGTAGAGGAGACTGTTTTAAGGAGTGGTGGTGGTGGCAGTGAATTGTGCTGCTGCTGCTGAAAAGTTCAATAAAAAAAATAACCATCGCATGTGTCAACATGAGAACTGCAACAAGAGCAATCTCTATGGAACAGTTTGAGGGACGAGTATAAAATGAGGAAATGGAGACAGTGAGTATAGATAAAATCTCCAGGCATAAAGTAATCATATCAAATATAAACAGCAGTAATATAATTAAATTGTAACGTAATATACTCCAGTAAATAAAAATATTACCAATTCATAATTATATCACTTATCTCTAGATGGAAATTAATTACAGAAGGTGATAGTGAGTGTAAACTTAAAAAAGGGAGGCCAAAGTCCAGAAATCTACCAGTTATTCCAGTGGTCTCAGAGGGAGAGTGGCAATGAACCTAGAGAGAACTGCCTTCATCACCATAGAGATGGCTTTGGTGAACAGCAAGGAGAATTCTTCATAGTTCACTATTGTCTGAATGAAAATTACCTTCATTAGGTTCAATTTTATTTCTCTTTACTTTGATATCTTGCCTCCCAAAACCCATCTCACTAATAATTCTGTGTCCCAAAGTAATTGATAACAGAGAGAAGGGAAAGAAAAACAAAGAGGAGTTTTGATGAAGGCAGAATGAATGGAAAGATTCATTTTGGAGATGAGATGTTTCTGGTTTCCATTTCTGTTTTTTTTTTTTTTTCCCTGCTGCTGCTGCTGCTAAGTCGCTTCAGTCGTGTCCGACTCTGTGCGACCCCATAGACGGAAGCCCACCAGGCTCCCCCGTCCCTGGGATTCTCCAGGCAAGAACACTGGAGTGGGTTGCCATTTCCTTCTCCAATGTGTGAAAGTGAAAAGTGAAAGTGAAGTTGCTCAGTCGTGGCCGACCCTTAGCAACCCACGGACTGCAGCCTACCAGGCTCCTCCATCCATGGGATTTTCTAGGCAAGAGTACTGGAGTGGCTTGCCTAAGAAGGAAATAAAGAAGATAGTATGCAATCACACAGCAAAGTATGTAATAACAGACCAAGTGTGGAGCTTGGTTTGCCATAACAGCGTACCACATACTGGATGTTTTAGGCAACAGAAATTTATTTTCTCACATATCTGGAGGTTGGAAATCCAAGGTCAAGGTGCCAGAAAATTCAGTTTCTGGTAATACATCTTTTCCTGGCTTGCAGACTACTTTCTCCCTGTTCCCTTTCATGAACTTTATTTTGTGTGTGTGCGCGCCGAGAAATCTCTGATGTCTTTTCCTGTTCTTATAAGGATAGTAGTCCTACCAGATAAGGGTTCTACCCTTATGATCTCATTTAACCTTCATTACCTGAAGGCCCTATCTTCATATACAGTCACTTTGAGGGTTTGGACATATGAATTTGAGGGGAACACTATTCAGTTCATAACAAATTGTTTTACTCTTAAGAAAGGAGGATGCATTTTCTATTGACTAGATAATGGTTGATAGAAATTATTGAAAAATATGAAAGGATTGTGTAGCCATATTACAGTTTGACTACATTTCAGAGCAAGACAAAGAATTCCCTGGGAGTGGGAATTCATATAAAGGCCAGAGGTTAAATAGATTTGAAAATTGGAATAGTGGACATAAACAAGAATCTCCAGGAGTATGGGGGAGATGTGGGCAGGAGAAAATACTGTTAATGTGGGCTTCTTCAAAATGGTTGGGCATTGGATTTAAACTAATGCTTTCCTAAATTTTTTCATGTCAATGGCAGGAAAATGACAAAGCAATGACAAGTTTTGTGGCATTTTGAGGCATCTCTATGGGTCTTGGTGGAAAAATTTTGTATTATCAATTTTACATTTTAGTAACATATACTTAGTGAGAATAATGAATAGAAAATAATACAGAAGATATTACTTTTGAATTTGTTTGCAATTCTAAATAAAATCCTTTACAATGTATTAATGAAAAATTTCAGTTTGTTTTCTGATCATATCATTTTTAATATTAGAATTTTTTCCCTTTAGAATAGCCATATGCCATTATTGATTAAGACTTTTAAGTGATGATACATTTAAATTCTTGATAGTCATTATTGATATAATAAGTAAGTATATAATAAAAATTAAAATAGAAGTTTTAGGACATTTATAGGAATTGAAATCAGTTTCAAAAATGATTTTAAAAAGTTTTCTTTTCACTGGCAAATGTGATATTGGACTTCCTCTGAGATAGTAAAGAGATTAAAATCCAGTTAAAATTTTCCAGACCAAGAATTTAAATGCATTTGCATTGTTAGAAGCATCTTTCTGTCGCTAGCTTGGTGGCTGCAGAAAGGACAAATTAACTATGACTTATTTCGGAGGACATTTTAGGATGTAGTCTCCATCTGTACCTGCCCAGGGTTCTGCCTGGCCTCTTCACTCCAACATCCTGGAGCATGGGCTGTATTACTTGACTGACTGGAACACAAACTCCTTCAACAGCTTCCTGGGTCACTTGTGTGGAATGGGCAGTGACTGAGTGCTGAAACACTTGAGGATGTCCAAGGGATAGAACACACCCTTGTCCATGCTCATCACTGTGTGACAGAATGGGAGGCACCAAGGGTTACTCATTTTTTGTGGGCAGCACTTGAGCTGCCTCCTGAGGAGCCCCAGAGAAGGCTGCTATCTGCCAGGGGTTACCAAATAGAGTAGTGGTCGATCCAGGCCCCACCATGCTTCTTGAAGATTAAATAGAGCATCACTTTAGGTAGCTCTGTCTAAGTTTTGCAAAGAGACAATTATAATAAAATCAGAAGAGGGATGATGGTTTCAAGGAACTAGGAGAAGTTGTAATGAGGAAAAAGAATAGGCTCATTCCACTCAGAGCTTACATTCTAAAAATTCTACCCATTCCCCCCTTTTTGCTTATAATATAAAAAACACAAAATGATGCAGATCATTTGGATGATCCAGACCAGTGGATCATCCAACTCAATCCTTTTTGTATACTAGAACCAATAAATATTTTATGGGAAAACATAGTTCTTTCCAAGCAAGGAATAATACCAAATTTGCTTACTTAAAAAAAAAAAAAAAACTATCTATTATAGATAAGTCATCTGTGTATTTGTGTCAATCTTCTTGAATATAATGTAGTACTCTTCTGGTAGTAGCCAATATATATTTTAAACAGCTTTATTGAGATATGATTTGCATACTATGCAATTCATCCTTGTAAAGTGTATAATTTCATGATTTTTCATATGTTCACAGAGATGTGCAACTGTCACCACATTCAATTTTAGAACATTTTCTTCACCTCAGGAAATAACTCTGTAACCTTTAGCTATTATCATCCTACTCCCCCATAACTTTCTTAGCTCTAAGCAACCAGTAATTTACCTTCTGCCTCTAGAGATTGCCTATTCTGGTCTTTCACATGAATGAAATCATATAATATGGAGGCTTTTGTGACTAACTTTTTTCACTTAGCATAATTTTTTTTTTTTTAGATTCATCTAAGTTATACCAAAAGGCTTCCCTGGTGACTCAGACAGTAAAGAATCTTCCTGAAATATAGGAGTGAAAGTCACTCAGATATGTCTGACTCTTTGCAACCCCATGGACTGTAGTCTATGGAATTCTCCAGGTCAGAATACTGGAGTGGGTAGTCTTTCCCTTCTCCAGGGGATCTTCCCAACCCAGGGATGGAACCCAGGTCTCCTGCATAGCAAGCAGATTCTTTACCAGCTGAGCCATTAGGGAAGCCCAAGAATACAGCAGTGGGTTGCCTATCCCTTAGCCCACGGATCTTCCCGACACAGGAATTGAACCAGTGTCTCCTGCATTGCAGGCCGATTCTTTATCAGCTGAACTACCAGCGAATCCCACCATACAGGAGACCCAAGTTCAGTCCTTGGGTTGGGAAGATCCCCTGGAGAAGGGAATGGCAACCCACTCCAAAATTTTTGCCTGGGAAATCTCATGAACAGAAGAACCTGGTGGGCTACAGTCCACGCAGTCACAAAGAGTTGGGGACGACTGACTGACTAACACTTTTCAAGCTGTACCCCAAAATGTACAAACTACCATACACTTGTGCTCATTTCACATGCTGGCAAGGTTATGCTCAAAATCCTTCATGCTAGGCTTCAGCAGTACTTAAACAGATAATTTCAAGATATATAAGCTATGTTTAGAAAAGGCAGAGGAACCAGAGATCAAATTGTCAACATTCCTTGGAACATGGAGACAGCAAGGGAGTTCCAGAAAAGCATCTACTTCTGCTTCACTGTCTATGCTAAAGCCTTTGTGTAGATCACAGCAAACTGGGGAAAAATTCTTGAGAAGACCGGAGTACCAGACCACCTTACCCCTCTTCTGAGAAACCTGTATGTGGGTCAAGAAGCAACAGTTAGAACTGAACATGGAACAACTGACTGCTTCAAAATTGGAAAAGGAGTCCAGCAAGGCTGTATATGTCACCCTGCTTGTTTAACTTCTCTGCAGAGTACATAATGTGAAATATGAGGCTGGATGACTCATAAGCTGGAATCAAGATTGCCGGGATAAATATTAATAGACTCAGATATGCAGATGATACCACTCTAATGGCAGAAAGTGAAGAGGAGCTAAAGAGCCTCTTGATGAGGGTGAAAGAGGAAAGTGAAAAAGCTGGTGTGAAAATAACATTCAAAACACTATAGATTATGGCATCTTGTCCCATCACTTCATGACAAATAGAAGGGGAAAAAGTGGAAGCAGTGACAGATTTTATTTTCTTGGACTCCAAAATCTTTCGCTCAAGATGGTGACTGCAGTCATGAAATGGATAGACTCTTGCTCCTTGGATGAAAAGCTATGACAAACCTAGGCAGCATATTCAAAAGCAGAGATTGCTTTCTGACAAAGGTCCATATAGTCAAAGCTATGGTTTTTCCAGTAGTCATGTACAGATATGAGAGCTGGACCATACAGAAGACAGAGAGCTGAAGAATCGATGCTTTTGAATTGCGGTTCTGGAGAAGACTCTTGAGCTTCACTTGGACTGCAAGGAGATCAAACCAGTCAATCCTAAAGGAAATCAACCTTGAATATTCATTGAAAGGATTGTTGCTGAACAATCAGTTTGGCCACCTGATTTGACTCATTGGAAAAGACCCTGTTGTTGGGAAAGATTGAAAACAAAAGAAGGGAGTGGCAGAGGATGATGGTTAGATAGTATCACTGACTCAATGGACATGAATCTGAGCAAACTCCGGGAGATAATGGAGGACAGAGGAGCTGGCTTGCTTCAGTCTGTGAAGTTGCAAAGAGTCAGACATGACTTAGCAACTTAGCAACAACAGCATCTGTACTATATATCAGTATTTCTTCTTTTTATGGCCAAATAATATTTCATTGTGTGAATATACTACATTTTATTTCTGCATTTGTCCACTGACTGATATTTGGGTTTCCCCCCTACATTTTGTCTACTATGATTAATGCTGCTATAAGTATTCCTACACAAGTTTTTGTGTTGGCATATATTTCATTGCTCTGAGGTGTATATCTAAGAATTGCTGGGTCATGTGGTAGCTCTGTGTTTAATCATTTGAGAGACTACCAGAATGTTTTCCAAAGTGACTGAAGCATTTTATATTCTCATCAACAGTGTGTGGGTGCTCTGATTTCTCTACATCCTCATCAGCCCCTGTTATTATCTGACCTATTAATTCTTGCCATCTCAGTGGGTGTGAAGTGGTATCTCATTTTGTTTTCAATTTGCAACTTTCTGTTGACTAATGATATTGAGGATATTTCCATATGCTTATTGGCTGTTTGTATATCCTCTTTAGAGAAATGCTTACTTTAAAAATTGGGTTCTCTCTCTCTTTTTTAAAAATGAGCTGTAGTCAGAATGGCTGCTATCCAAAAGTCTACATGCAATAAATGCTGGAGAGGATGTGGAGAAAAGGGAACCCTCTTACACTGTTGGTGGGAATGCCAACTAGTACAGCCACTATGGAGAACAGTGTGGAGATTCCTCAAAAAACTGGAAATAGAACTGCCATATGATCCAGCAATCGCACTTCTGGGCGTACACACCGAGGAAACCAGAATTGAAAGAGACACATGTACTCCAATGTTCATTGCAGCATTGTTTATAATAGCCAGGACATGGAAGCAACCTAGATGTCCATCTGCAGATGAATGGATAAGAAAGCTTTGGTACATATACACAATGGAGTATTACTCAGCCATTAAAAAGAATGCATTTGAATCAGTTCTAATGAGGTGGATGAAACTGGAGCCTATTATACAGAGTGAAGTCAGCCTGAAAGAAAAACATCAATACAGTATACTAACGCATATATATGGAATTTAGAAAGACAATAATGATAACCCTGTATACAAGACTGCAAAAGAGACATAGGTATATAGAACAGTCTTTGGGACTCTGTGGGAGAGGGTGAAGGTGGGAGGATTTGGGAGAATGGCATTGTAGCATGTATATTATCATATGTGAAATGAATCACCAGTCCAGGTTCGACGCATGATACAGAATGCTTGGGGCTGGTGCACGGGATGACCTGGAGGGAGGATATGGGGACGAGGGAGGTGGGAGGAGGGTTTAAGAGGGGGAACACATGTACACCCGGGGCGGATTCGTGTCAATGTATGGCAAAACCAACCAATATATTAATGTAAAATAATTGTCTCCAATAAAAAAAATAAAATAAAATGAACTGTAATAATTCTTTACAGAACCTAGATGTAAGGTCCTTGTCACATATATGATTTAAAAGTATTTTCTTTCATTGTATTACATGTGTTGTGTTTTTTACATTTTTAATGATGTCTTTTGAAGCACAAAAAATTTAAATTTTGGACTTCCCTGGTATTCCAGTGGCTAAGACTCCACACTCCCAATGCAAGAAGCCCCAGTTTGATCCCTGGTCGGGAACTAGATCCCCTATGCTGCAACTAAGAGCTCAAATGCCACAACTAAAGATCCCCCATGCCATAATGGAGACCAAAGACCCCATGTGCCACAACCAAGACCTGGTGCAGCCAAGTAAATAAATCAATATTTAAAAACCCTGTGAATTTTAATGAAGTTATCTATTGTTTTTCTTCTGTTGCTCATGATTTTAGTGTCATATTTAAGAATATGACAAATACTGTGTTTTCTATGAACTTTATAGTTTTAGCTTTTACATTTACGAACTTTGATCCAGTTTGAATTGTTTGGTATCTGTTGTGAGGTAAAGATGTTTTGATCACCTGCTATTTACCTGGTTGGTGAGGGAGGTATCCTCTGTCATAAATAGTATGAGATGGCTGAACACATGATATCTAGCACTGGACAGATGAAATCCAATAGAAGATTATTAATCACTCATGCTTGCAGCCTCAGAGGACACAGCATATCAGACAGGGCCACAAGGGGGCTGCACTTGAGAATAGTAAGGATAAGCAGAGGCTGTGGGAGCCAGACTTTGGAATATCCAAAGGATGAGGTGATCCCTGGCTCCCACAGGAGATCATTGGCTTATTTGTGATTGGCTTGTTTAAATTTCATGGACTGGCAAGGAGATAAAGCCCATTAGACTGAGGATGGAGTGTGTTGTATCTGGTGCAGCTGACAGAGGAACTAGTCAGATGGGAAACCTTTACTGTGGAGTGGGGAGCATATCTCATAAGAACAAGGAATCTTATGCTTAAGACTTTGGGGCCCTGCAAGGCTCAAAGAAGTCAATGAAGCACAGGAAATGTTAAAGACTTTGTAATGTGCTGTGCTTAGTCGCTCAGTCGTGTCTGATCCTTTGAGACCCCATGGACTGTATTCCGTCAGGCTTCTGTGTCTGGGGTGGTTGCCATGCCCTCCACCAGGGGATCTTCCCAACCCAGGTTTGGAACCCAGGTCTCCTGCATTGCATGTGGATTCTTTACCATCTGAGCCACCAGGCAAGCCCAAGAATACTGGAGTGGGTAGCCTATCCCTTCTCCAGGGGGTCTTCCTGACCCAGGAATCAAACCAGGGTCTCCTGCATTGCAGGCAGATTCTTTACCAGTTGAGCTATCAGGGAAGCCCAGATTTTATAATACCAGAAAACAGTTCTTTTGTATGTGGCCATCCAATTGTCCCAGCATCATTTGTTGAAAAAATTATTCCTTCCCCATTGAATGGTCTTGGCAACCTTGTTGAAAATCAGTTGACCCACAGATGTATATGTTCAGTTCTGGATTCTCAATTCTATTCCAGTGATCTGTCAGTATATATCTTTTCCTAGTACCACACTGTCTTGATTAAAAAGCAGAGACATTTGTCAACAAAGGTCTGTCTAGTCAAGGCTATGGTTCTTCCAGTAGTCATGTGTGGATGTGAGAGTTGGACTATAAAGAAAGCTGAGCACAGAAGAATTGATGCTTTTGAACTGTGGTGTTGGAGAAGATTCTTGAGAGTCCCTGGGACTGCAGGGAGATGCAACCAGTCCATCCTAAAGGAGATCAGTCCTGGGTGTTCATTGGAAGGACTGATGTTGAAGCTATTACTCCAATAGTTTGGACACCTGATGCGAAGAGCTGACTCATTTGAAAAGAGCCTGATGCTGAGAAGGATTGAGGGCAGGAGGAAAAGGGGATGACAGAGGTTGAGATGGTTGGATGGCATCACCGACTCGATGGACATGAGTTTGGGTAAACTCTGGGAGTTGGTGATGGACAGGGAGGACTGGGTGTGCTGCGGTTCATGGGGTCGCAAAGAGTCGGACGTAACTGAGTGAGTGAACTGATTGACTGCCTTGATTTCCATTGCTTTGTAGTACATTTGGAAATTGGGAAGTGTGAGTTTTCTACTTTTTCTTATTTTCCAGGATTGGAAATATTTTCTTCATTCAACTTTAGAGTTAAGTGATTTTGGAAAAATTGGTGCTAGCTTTATGAAACCAGATTTAGTATAAGACTAGTTAACCATGTTAACTGAAAAAGTGAAAAGAGCAGTCCATGTAACACTTGGTTTATTTATAATTATTTTAACATTTTAATGAGATTTGAATACCAATATACTATGGCAACCCACTCCAGTGTTCTTGCTTGGAGAATCCCAGGGACAGGGGAGCCTGGTGGGCTTCCGTCTGTGGGGTCACACAGAGTCGGACACGACTGAAGTGACTTAGCAGCAGCAGCAGCAGCATACATAGATCATATAGTTAAGTTACATTATTAACTTCTTTAGCATTTTGTGAAATAATGTTTATACCTGATATTTTATATAAAACAAAAATTTCACTATACTTACTATGTAAATTAGATCCAAACAATTTGGCTGTTACCTTTAGCTATAAACAGATATGACAAATTCAAGCTGATTTGGGAAATTATTTAATCAGTTAGAGACAAAATGTGTGCAAATGAAAATGAAATGTCATGTCTTACAAATCAATTTCAAGCTGAAATAATTTAATTTCTACATACAATTGGAGTTTTCCATACATATTAACAATGTAGTCAAAGCTACATATTTACCTTTATAGCACTATGATGTTTTTCAAGGATATGTTAATGTGAGTTACAGAAAATGAGACTGCATGTATAAAATTTACCAGAATGAACTTAGAAGGAAAAAACACAAGTTATATATTTTCTTTCCATTAGGTTTATTGTATATTTAATATATGGGCTTTACATTTAAATGACATTTGCAAAAAATTAAAGCTAACGTTTATATGTTCCTCACAATGGGCTGGCCTTGTGCTTTATGTACTTTTTAATCTTTAAATTAGCCTATAAGGTAGACACTATCATTATCATACCAGTTTTATAATAAAGAAACAGATGCTTAGAAAATTTAAATAACCTGCTTGTGATTATACTACTAATGATTGGTAAAGCTGAAATGAATCTCTGTCTTTCTGACTATAAGACTCATATTCTTGTAAGACATGGTGTAATACTCCTGCTGCCTCTCATAATATTCTCATATTTAACTAAATTCTGGAGAACTGTATGACTAATAAAGAAAATACAACTAAAGTAAAAAACATTTCAGATTAATACTGCTCTTTCAAATGGAAATTTTATATAACTTTTCCCAGTGTACACTTCAAAATCTCAACAGATGTTTGAACAAGATGTCTTGACTTAAATTTGCTCTAAGAATGTTGAGAAGTTTGATGGGATTAGTAGAGGAGAAAACAGTTAATTGTCCATTTAAGCCCAGAAACTGCACCATAGCCTGATAGGAACTCTGCTGCTGCTGCTGCTGCTAAGTCACTTCAGTCGTGTCCGACTCTGTGTGACCCCACTGACGGCAGCCCACCAGGCTCCCCCGTCCCTGAGATTCTCCAGGCAAGAACACTAGAGTGGGTTGCCATTTCCTTCTCCAATGTGTGAAAGTGAAGTCGCTCAGTCGTGTCCGACCCCTAGCGACCCCACGGACTGCAGCCTACCAGGCTGCTCCATCCATGGGATTTTCTACGCAAGAGTACTGGAGTGGCTTGCCATTGCCTTCTCCAGATAGGAACTCTAACTTGGTGTAAAGCCCCAAAGGTCTGTTACTTGTTTTTATTTTATATTGTACTATATTTTATTTACAATGTTGTGTTTGTTTCAGGTGTATAGCAAAGTGATACAGTTATATATATATATATATGAATTAACAAAAGCAGTTCCCGTCTTTTGATGGGGTGCTCATGGTTTATAATATAAATGGCATTATTTTGAGAGAGGGATAACTTAGGTATGGCATTGGGTTTTTTTTCTTTTTGCAGCCTGAGGCAGTTGTAAAATAATGTATCTTTTTATAACTGTGTATTCTATAGTATTTTTTCATTTGGTGAAATTTTAACTGTCAATGTTTTTGGCATTGTGCTTTGTACCATTTATTAAATAAAAATTTTTTTAAAAAGCCCAGAAACTTTTTTTTAATAAAAATCTGGCTTAAAAAAGAGATAGTTTGAATTGACTTAGAAGACTTCAGACTTTCTTTTTAAAATTAATTCTTTATTTCATTGAAGTACAGTCGATTTACAGTATTATATTAGTTTCAGGTGTACAACATAGTGATGTTGAATATTTTTGTAGCTTACACTCCACTTGAAGTTGTTGTAAAGTATAGGCTACATTCCCTATGCTGCACAATATATCCTTGTAGTTTATTTTTATGCATACTAGTTTGTACCTCTTTATCCCCTACCCTTATCTGGCCCATGCCCCCTTCCCTCTCCCCCTGATATCCATTAGTTAGATCTCTATATCTGTGAGTCAGAAGCAGACTGTTTCTTTGTTCTGGAAAAAAACTGCCATGGGCCATTTTGCTACACAAAACTACCAAGGAAATTAGAGGAGTCTGGGAATCTGTGGCTAAACTCTCCTTTATGGTGAATCAAGGTTTGTCTAGGAATATGTATATCTGCATTTCTGCAGAAAGTGTTTCCTTTGGAGAAGAGTTTCTTTTTCTATATATGTCATCAAGCACATCTATGCCTGCTAACTGGTTTGCTGCAATTATGTACTTGCTTTAGCAATAGCTCACAGGCAGTCTGCTCCCGAGGACAGGAAAAATCAATTCATTGGACAGATACCTAAAGAGCATCATTTGTGGATCAGATACTGTGGAAGGTGCTAGAATACAGAAGGAAAAGTAATACAAAAATCCATGTAGTCTATATTCAAGTAGAGGAATGCAGATAACAGTGGTAAGTAAAATGTGTTGTATCAGATGTATCAGATGTTGAGAAGTGCTCTGGAGAAAAATAAAGTGGAACAGAGAGTGGGAAATGTGTTAGATGGACTCACAATGCTGTTTACCTGGAACACATATGAAGCACACTTGGCTGCTCAGTCACGTTGACTCTTTGCAACCATGGACTGGAGCCCACTTGGCTCCTCTGTGCATGTTGATTTCCCAGGCAAGAATACTGGAGTGGGTTGCCATTTTCTACTCTGGGGGATCTTCCGGACATAGGGATCCAACCCATGTCTCTTGCGTCTCCTGCATTGACAGGTGAATTCTTTACAACTGCATCACCTGGGAAGCCATTGTTTACATATTTATTTAGAAATTACTTTAAACTTACAGAAAAACAAAAGGATACAAGAAACTACTGTTTATATGAACCATTTTAGAGGAAATGGCTATCACTCCTGACTGCATAACTACAAACAACAACTTTGTCTTATACAACCATAACAGAGCCATAGGAATTAGGATATTAGCATTGATCCTTTACTGCCCTCTCATCTCGTTTCATCAGTAGTACTTGTAATGTTATTCTGCAATAGGACTCTATCTAGGATCACATATTACATTTGGTTGTTATGTCTTTTTAGTGTCCTTCAATCAAAAACAGGTTTTCACTGATGGGGGAATCCTTTCACAATGTATCCGTTCCATTCCGTTCAGTCACTCAGTCGTGTCCGACTCTTTGCGACCCCGTGGACTGCAGCTTACCAGGCTTCTCCGTCCATGGGATTCTCCAGGCAAGAATACTGGAGTGGATTACCGTTTCCTTCTCCAGAGGATCTTCCCAACCCAGGGATCGAACCCGGGTCTCCCGCATTGGAGGCAGACGCTTTAACCTCTGAGCCACCAGGGAAGCCCTCACAATGTATACGTATATCAAATTATTATGTTGCACACTTTAAATAACTTAGAAATTTATTTGTCAAGTATATTTCAGTATAGCTGGGAAAAAGCACAGTTTTTCGATGTTTCTTAGACTTTCAACCTTGACACTTGTGAAGATTTCTGGCTGAACATTTTGCAGAGTGTTCCTATATGTGGATTTATCTGATGATTCCTGATGATTCGATTCCAATTATACATTTTTTGGTAAAATGCAGCATAAGTAAAGTTGTGTTCTTATTTTATCCTGTCTAGTGATAGGTGATTTCAGTTTGTCTCATAATTGATAATGTTAACTTTGATCACTTCATTAAGAAGTCAGGCATCAACACTGTAAAATTACTCTTTTTCATTTTGTAATTAAAAAAGCATTTTATGGGCAGGTATTTTAAGAGTATGTAAATATCCCATTTTGCATTGACTTTCATCCACTAGATTTAGCATCTGTCTATATTTCTTGCTTGATTACTACTGTGATGGTCCATGAGTTTCACTGCATTTATTAGTCATCATTCTACTATAGAGAAAATCTTTCCCTTCTCTCCATTTATTTGTTATCTTAAAACTTGATGTCAGGGTGAACTCATGGATTTTGTTTTATTCAGCAGGTTATATTTTTTTAGCACTGTTTTTAATTTCTTGCTCAATTTTCCCAGATTTGGCCAGTGGGGTCTCTTTCAAGCTGATATCCATGTCATTTTGACAAAACCTCATCTTTGAGCACTTTCTTTCTCTCTGGCATGTTAGATGCTTCAGGTTTATCTTGTAATTTCTCTGCCCTGCCCTGTAATCAATCACTTTCAAAGATCCCTGGACCCTGTAATTGGAAAATGACATTGAATATTTGGAAACTAAGATCTGAGTGCTAGATATGCTTGTGGCTAATAAGAGTTTTCTGCCCCTAGACCTTTTTAATGGACAGAACTTGGATTATATGTGTGATTATACACACATATACATATACACATTTACATACATGTAAAGACTCTGATGCTGGGAGGGATTGGGGGCAGGAGGAGAAGGGGACGACAGAGAATGAGATGGCTGGATGGCATCACCGACTCGATGGACATGAGTTTGAGTGAACTCCGGGAGTTGGTGATGGACAGGGAGGCCTGGCATGCTGTGATTCATGGAGTTGCAAAGAGTCGGTCACGACTGAGTGACTGAACTGAACTGAACATACTGAAAGCATGAATTAATATTAGCTTCCAGCTCCAGTTCAGCACCACAGTTCATTTTAGTTTTCTCCTTTTCCTTATTTGTAAATCCCTTCTCCCCCAGTAGAAACTTGGCTACCATTACCTTTAACATGTTTATGTATTAGATCACTTCTTGCTGAATATAACCAGTTTCCTGATTCTGCTACCAGCCCTCACTTCCTCATGGCTGAACTCTTCACTCTCTACTCATCTTTTCCTTTTTAGATCTTGACATCTGACTTCAATCTTCCTCTGACAGTGGCCCATTCATTGATGCCCTCCTCATCCCATCGATTCTTATGTATTACAGAGGTTTACTGCCCCTTAACTCTACCCTGAATGAAGGTTTAACTTTCTCGGCTTTGGAGTAAATTATTTAGGAAGGCAGGAAGAATACTAGGTTGCCATTTTAAATGGAATGGTCAGGAAACACCTTGCTAAAAAGATTAAATTTGCGGGATGGTTTGAAGTTGGTGAGGGAGTGGGTCCTGTGGGTATTTGGAGAAGAGTATTCCAGGCAGCGGTAGTAACATGTGCAAAGGCCCTGAGGCACAAAGATATCCTGTGAGTTAAAGGCAAGGAGGCCACCATCACTGAAGCAAATGAGCAAAGGAGAGATTGATAAATCAGGTCAGAGAGGTATTAGGAGGCCAGATTCTGCAAGACTTTGTGAACCAATGCACAGTTTTGGCTCTTCTCTGGGAGGGCTTTGAGCAACAGAGCAATGAATTTGACTTTGGTTTTAAAAGGTGACATTGGTTCCTATGTAGAGAATAAACTGTGTGTTTGTGAGTGGTGATGAGGGGATAGAGGGAGATGGAAGTTGAAAGCAAGGAAAACAGCCAAAAATACTCAGGATGATGAGAAGAGAAATTAGCTATGGAGGTCATGCAAAGTGGTCAGACTCTGGATATATTTTGAAAGGAAAGCTGATGGGATTTTTGATGAGTTATATATAGAGCTTTGTATAAAAGATATATAGATAACAAATACTTAATTACTGAAATGTAAGCTTGAGAAAGCTGATCGCTGAAGAATTGATGCTTTTGAACTGTGGTGCTGGAGAAGCCTCTTGAGAGTCCCTTGGACTACAAGGAGATCCAACCGGTCCATTCTAAAGGAGATTAGTCCTGGGTGTTCGTTGGAAGGACTGATGCTACAGCTGAAACTCCAATACTTTGGCCACCTCATGCGACGAGTTGACTCACTGGAAAAGACTCTGATGCTGGGAGGGATTGGGGGTGGGAGGAGACGGGGACGACAGAGGATGAGATGGCTGGATGGCATCACCGACTCAATGGGTGTGAGTTTGAGTGAACTCCGGGAGTTGGTGATGGACAGGGAGGCCTGGAGTGCTGCAGTCCATGGGGTCACAAAGAGTCGGACACGACTGAATGACTGAACTGTCCTGAAACGTCTTAGTTTATTTTCTCTTTCATGAAATATCTGAACAATCACCACAGATACAGTCACTGCAGAATCTTTACTCCTTCTGTTTTCCAGCCTCCAGCTCACTTTTTGCCAGCACCAACATTGGCCTTTGCGGTCCCCCTGACTTTCTGCATTCTGTTCTTGCGTTTCTTTCACTGTCTTCTTGAGGTTTTTTTCTTCTCATACAGGCCATGTCTTGAAAGCCTGTGTTTGGGCTCATTCTTCTTTGCATAATCCAAGGAATGGTAAATCATGCCAAAGCCAGTTGTCTTGCCACCACCAAAATGGGTTCTGAATCCAAATACAAAGATGACATCTTGTGTGGTCTTGTACATTTTGGCCAGTTTTTCCCGAATTTCTGTTTTAGTTAGTGTTGCCTTTCCAGGGTGAAGAACATCGATGACCATTTGTTTCCGCTGAAGCAGTCGGTTGGTCATGAACTTCCTGGTCCGGATAGTTACTGTGTCTTTCATGATGGCAGCTGATCTTCAAGCAGCCAGGGAGGAAAAGAGTGGAGTCAGAGATTTTTGTTTTTGATCAGTTTTCCTTACTGTTATAGCTCCAGCTCCTAGAACTATACTTGGCATGTATCAAATATTCAACAGATAGTCGTTGAATGAAAAAAAAAAAGTAAACAGGAATCCTAGTCTTCATACTTTTTGAGGAATTTGCATCTTTTCCTTTAATGGGGTGTGTGTGGAAATTACCACTAAAAAATATTGGGAAACCTGTATTTAGTCAACTGATAAAATGTGACATGAGTACAATGAAAAGGACTCAAGAGGGCCAACGAAATTATACTTTCAAATACATACTGTTACTAAAAATATCTTCTTGAAACCAAAACAAGGAAAACTGAAATGTTCTGATTGTGTTCGTCAGTTCACTTCAGGGTAGCAGTTCTCACTTACTATGCGTATGTGAACTATTGTGCACACGGATGAGTGGCAAGGAATTTACTACCTACAGTGAGGAAGAGCCAAGCTTTGAGCAGGATTTGCTTGAAATAATAGAATAAGAGCACATATGATGATCATTTTTATTATAATAGATCGTGCCTTTTTTTGAACCAAAGAAAGCAGCACATTTGCAGCAAGCATGCTGGAAAACGTCCATGACCTGCAGTCTCTCATTTATCCCACACCCACAGTGTAGATTGGTACAAACTTTCTAGAAAGATATTGACAGTATATACTGTCAATATATACTTAAGAGAAATATTAAGTATATATATATATATACTTAATTGGAAATCTTAAGCATCTGTGATAGTTGACATAAGGATTCCTACTCTATATCTCCCTTAGGGTTGTTTACATACATGGATTGGCCTATTTCACCAACCTGGCTACACAAAAGGTCACATTTAGTTTAAGAAATTTACATAATTCATGTAAATTTGTCAAGATTCCACACACTGAAAGTAGTGGAACATCTGGTCACTCACTTTTGAAGTTGTTCCCATATACATCGTTGAAAAATTTAGTGGGCTTAATTGGCCAAAAGGATTTTCTTTTTACCAGGGATTCTGTAGGCAGAAGGGCAACCAAAGAAGTGACTGACCCTCTGGTTTATCTTGCCACTAACATTTTATTCCACCCACATTCCTACTATCCATGTCCTCGGCTGAGATAATGGCATTATCATCACCATGATGACTGGCACAGGCCACAGAAGTTCTATTTGGAGATCTAACTCTCTTAGTCTTATAGCCAGGGATGAGTGACCCACTATTTAGTTACCCACAGATGCAGCTTTTATGATTATAAAATGTTACACATGCTTATAGATAATACAAAAACTAACCACCAATTAACGTTTCAGACCATTTCTTTCTCTATTTTTGTGTTCTTGCTGTAATTCTTTTTTTTTTAATGTTTAGCTATTGCACTTAATATTGTATGTTTTTTGTACTTTTGGTTTTTATGAAACATTATTTTAAATAGTCACAATATATAACATTATGTTACCAAATTTATCTAAGTAATCCCCGAAGAAGTGGGGCTGATTGTTGGAATTTAAGTTGCTTTTTGGTCACTTTTTCCTTTCTAGGTGTTCCTAATGCTGGGATTTAAGTTGAACAGGTGAGGGGATTATAGAGTTGGACTTTTGAAAGGAACCATAGATGGGCATCAGATTGGAGCAAATGAACCGACATATAAAATAATTTATTGCATGTATAGATAACTAGCCCTATTATAGTTCTAACTTTAAACTGTGTTCTGACTCAGGCCGGGAGGGGGAGGAATCACAGGGCGGTGGCTCCAGCTACACATCAGTTGTTTTTTTCCCGGGTTGTATTTGCATGATGCTGAAACAACCCCACTGAGTAATTAAATTCAACAAAAATATGCCTTTCTTGTTTCAAATCCTGTCATGCTACTAATGGCTACTAGAGGGCAGCAGAAACCAGGAACTGGCAGGAAAATCAGTAACTTGAATAGACTGAAGAGGCTCTGCCCAGACCTGAGAACCATCTGTTCAGGGTTGAGACAGAAGATCAGGTTCAAAGAGTCTACATTAAAGGCCTCTTCAGTTACTTGAGAAGAAAACAAAATAAAGGAATAACAAGAGTGCTAACCCTTAAACGTTTTGGAGAATTGAAACAAACAGATGGAGACTAGCAGGAATCACCAAGGGTAAACCAAAAGCCACAGGTGACCAGGTTACTCATTCGAAGGAGAGAGTAGAGTTAAAGCTGTGGTAAGGTTTGAAGTGCAGGGATCAGGGAAGCAAGACATCTGAATGGAACTGGGGATGTCAGAGGGCTATGACGACATGACATCATCCGAGCAGACCCTCCACTGAAGAGCCCACAGGCAAGGGCAGCAACTGAGCAAATGTTAAGGCATAACAATCTTGAGAGGTTTGGAAGCTAGAGAAAGCAATAACATGTTAATAAAATGGTTTCTAATTTATGGTAGTAGAAAGAACACTGGGCAGGAACTGAGATCTGGATTTAAGATCTAGCCGTCAACTAGTTATAGGACTATAAAAAAGTGTCTTACATTTTTTTGGCTTCTGGGTTATTGTGGACAAATTGCGGGATTGGACTGGATGAATTCTATGATACCTAAGATATTTGAAATTCTAGGGATAAATTGATTGGTCATCAAAGTCATCACCCAGTTACACTGTGTAGGTAGGCTGAGACAACAGTCCAGCATTCATCTTTCCTTAGTCTTTACAAACTGTCCTCACGCAGCTAGCCAGACTGTTACAGTCCCACTGTTTTTCATTTGTACTTCTGTGAAGACAGAAGCCAGACTACTTGATGTTTCATACTGTGTACTTGTGTAAAAGAAAGAAGGACCAAGCTTTCCCAGGATTTGATGATCCTGTTTCAAATACACTGGTGTGTGTCTTTGGGAAATCTTCAAAACAAAACAAACTGCAAAAGAA
The DNA here is from genome assembly GCF_049115385.1 of Moschus berezovskii. Lineage (NCBI taxonomy): Eukaryota > Metazoa > Chordata > Mammalia > Artiodactyla > Moschidae > Moschus > Moschus berezovskii. Next base: position 25,323,908 of record NC_142462.1, on the reverse strand, counting down.
TGCACATAAACTCACTGTTGCTGACACTTTGAGTTAGGGAAACTTTAAAGGATCTTTCAGATATTTTAGACTTTTCTAATCAGAGCTTATATTTTGAATTCTAAAGTACTAGATAATGATAAGCACATTGTCAAAATATTCATCATTTCTTTAACTATCACTGTAGGATTACAAGCAACACTTTTAGTTTTAAATCTTTTAAATTTATTTGTAATCTCATTTAAAATGGGCATTATTACTGTTTGAACTTTATACATTTATGGAAGAATTTAGTAAGTAGATAATTCTAAAGACGCTGGTTTATAGTTGTTAGACTAGAAGCATTTTTGAAAACATACTCTTGTGAATAGACATGAAAGAATGTAGACATTTAAAATCTTCAAACAACTTTAAGTCTGCTTTAAATAAAATCTGATCTGCTTTTTCATCTAATTTATATAAAGAATTAAAAAGTATTAAAAATGATGCATAGTTATATTGATTTTTGAAGCAGGTAGATATCATAGACATTGTCTGGTACAAGTGGTTCTTGACCTTTTCACTGCTAAAGGCTCTTTTAATTAATTTTTCTCCAGTGATTCAACATTTTGAAATATTTTGTCTATTTTTCCTCACCAAGAGCACTCCTTAAATGATAATTAGGTTTTTTCATTTTAAATTAATCTGAACACATATAACTACTGATCTCTTTAGCATGAGTTCGGCAATGACACCATCCTGAGGTAATGAAATTCTTCCATGTAAAAAAAATTCTAGTATTTAGTGCAGACTTACTGTGAGAAAACACATTAATTCTATTATAGTTTTGAAATTTTGAAAATAGTTCCAGAACTCTGGGGAACTACTTCTTTTCCCTACCTCTCTCAGTTTACACATACGTAACTCAATCAGTTGTTTAGTCATGCTGATAAAGTCCAGTGCTCTATCTACAATCCTGAGTGTTCCCTCTTCTTTAGGATTAATTAGTTTATGATGATAAATGTAGTTAAGTTCATACTTCTCACAAAAAAGTGAATCTAGAAATTTGGATTGGTTGATATTCTTTCTTTCTTTCTTAGATGACAAACTGAACAAATCTAAATTTAGGAGGCATCCCAGATAGCAGATTTAAGGAACTAAATTCTAGACATTTCTTGGAACGTAAGTTCCAAGATGTTGTCCCTTACTATTGTTTTTCCTTTTGGAATCCTTCAAGAGTTATTATTTTGTTTTGACAGCATGTTGATGTGACTAATTTCATTACGTAAAATTTATTGCAATCTAACTTAGTTGCAAAATAGAAAAATTTTAAATCCTGACACCATAGAAGCCTAACAATGACACTGTATTTGCGAGTGTGTATCTTTGTGTTTGCTGATTACAGAGTCAGCCTTCCTTTTCTTGTCCATAAACATGTAACACATGTATAGTTTTCTAGAAGTAAGAATGAAGACTGAGTACTCCTAAAATATCAAAGTATAGGTTACCTATACTTTCTGCTCAAGGAACTAGCTCAAGCTCTCCCTCTCTCCCTCTTTGTATATACGGCCAGAGCTGTATCTTGACATTTGCTTCTGTGGTGCCTCAGACGTCCTCTATTAATCTTTTTCTTTTAATGAAAATATGCAAATATGTCATCTTGGAGGGCTAAGACAATGGTTTATTATCAGTAAACCAAATCAACCTGAACTATTTTGTTAACTAATAGAGAATAAGGATGAGAAATAGGAAAAATTAAATTTGGAAGAGTGGTAAGATAAAGGACAATGGACTTAAGAATGTTCAAATGACAGGCAATAAGAGCCAGAGTTACTATGAATGCACCAGGAGCCTGGAGTTGAAATCAAAGAATAAGTGAATTTTGTCTTATTCTTAATTTTCAGTTAGTAATATACACAAAATTTGGTTTAGAGGAAAATCAAGCTTTTAAGAACATATTTGAAAAATGCCATATTTTTGTACCTCTTTCTACCACTAAATATAGCATTGGGACCCTCACTGCCAGACTTTACTTTTAATATGAAGCCATCAATAGAGTAAAATGAAAACTGTATGTGTATATATTTAAATTAATTTAAAAAGTGACTCCAGTCTTATACATAAAAAATGCATTATATTTGTATTTTTGCTTGCCTCCAGAGAACACTTAGAGAAGGGCATTTCTAGAAACAGGATTAAATATTTTGTCTAAAACACTTAGAACTCTTCAACGGCAACTATTAAAAAAAACACTCAGAACTCCTTGGGGACAGACCATTGTATGGTTTTATAAAGTCTTGTGACTCATACTTGCTTGGTTTATTAGTGACGAAAGCTGGCCTAGAGTCAAATTTCCTGCTCCTCTTGATATGCTCAGTCCACAAAGTAGGACCTTCTGTGCAACTGAAAGTGAACCTAAATTAAGAATGTTTTAGTTTCTCTGTTTGATAATAAGAGGTACCGCTTTTCAGGAAAGTTTTGTCATGAGCCAGGTGTTTACATGAATCGGCTGCAGTCTTTACAGCCGTCCTGTAAGGTGGTCGTAACTAACACTGAGAAGTGGAATCGTGCAGAGGTTAGGAGTGCTGGTTATGGATCGCCTGGGATAGTGCCTGCCACCTATCTGGATTTGAATTCCACACTTGCTTAATGGTCAAGTGACCTTCATTTCTTTATCTTCACAATCTAGATAGTAGTATCTGTTTTTGCTGTTCAATCACCAAGTCGTGTCCGACTCCTTGCGACCTCCTGGCCTGCAGCACGCCAGGCTTCTCTGACCTCCACTATCTCCCAGAATTTGCTCAAATCCACATCCATTGAGTTGGTGATGCTATCTAACCATCTCATCCTCTGCTGCCCCCTGCTCCTTTTGCCTTCAATCTTTCCAGCATCAGGGTCTCTTCCAATGACAAGTAGTACCTACCCTATAATGTTGCTGTAAGTGAGAAAGAGGAGAGCAGCACCTGAGAGTGAGGAGCTGGCCCAGCTCTATCAGCTAGGGCTTGGCGTTCTAGAAGCTAGCTTGACACTGGCAGCTAGGTTGTGGCATTTTGCCTGATGAACATAAACGGGTTTGTCTGTGCGTGCTCAGTTGCTTAGTCATGTTTGACTCTTTGTGACCCCATGGAAAATCATGGGGTCAAATACAAAGCTATATTCCACTCTTTTGAACTTTCCCTAAATTACTAACACAGTCTTGAATCCTAGTCCTTTCTAACACCTACTTGCTGAGGTGTCTCACAGTTCTCCCTGATATATGGTCTCCCTCATTGTCACAAGTCAATAAACCCAACCTCATTTGAACCAAAGGTATGTTCTTAGTGGTCCTGAGCTAGAGGGCATTGACATGAGGAATGAATGAGTTAATCTACGTAAAGAACTTAAAATAGTGCCTGGCTCCAAGTAACTCTTCAATGAATATTATCTATACAGTGTTTTATAATTTTGTAGATAGTGATATGGAAAGTCAGAGAGGGCCCAAAGCTGGGAGGATGTGGTGCTGTATTTCCAGTTCAGGTTTATTATGCTCCAGAGCCCATGTTTTCACTACACCATACTCTACGCTTTGACTCATCACCATTGCTTCCCTGTCAGGGGGTGCCTTTATTGGCCCTTGGGGTTGTAATTTTGTCTTGATCTATGGCTTCCCTGGTGGTTCAGAGGTTAAAGCGTCTGCATGCAACGCGGGAGACCCGGGCTCAATCCCTGGTCGGGAAGATCCCCTGGAGAAGGAAATGGCAACCCACTCCAGTATTATTGCCTGAAGAATCCCATGACAGAGGAGCCTGGTTGGCTTACAGTCCATGGGGTTGCAAAAAGTCAGACATGACTGAGCTACTTCACTTTCACAACTTTAAATAAAAATTCTTTCCCTTTAAACAGCATTAAAAATCAACCGTTAATCTTTTTCATTTATGTAGCTGCTTGTTAGGTGAAAGACCTTCAGATTTTCTTTCTTTTACTACAACTTTAGTCTTTTGATCATGGTAAAATTCTCTTTTATCCTTTGAAGTCTCATTGACTGAAAAGACTGTGGTAAAGAATGTTAACTTAGATCTTTTGCAAAATAAGGTAGCTGGGAGACAAGAATGGCAACAGTCCCAAGCTAGCACCAGGGTGCAGAAGACTGAAGATGAGAGCCCAAGCATTAACCTTCAATGAAATCATGCAGGCAACTGCTAACATGATAAGGGAATAATGTCAGGGAGCTTCAAGAAAAGACAGCACTGACAGCCAGAGCATGTTTGACCTCCATAGCCTAAGCCTTTACGGTGAGATTAAGAATAAATTGGACCATGGATCTAGGTGCCTTTTGCATCCACTCATTTTCTAATTTATCATTCATGGGAATTTCTATGTGTTCTGAGGTGGATGAAGTGAGGTCTTATGTATTTACTTTATGGAAAGACTTCTAATTGAGTTCTTCCTAAACTGTGTGTTTTGGAAATGCTGGTATTCTAGGAGATATTTGTATGTTTTCTATAAAAGACAACCTAAGGGTCAATTTTGGTATTGTTCTAATTGAGTCTACTTGAAGATTCACAGAGGCATATTAAAAGATGGTAAAAATGAAATAAAATATCTGTTTAATTTTATGTCAGGCATTTCCCAAATTCATTTACATTTAAGCCTTTTTTTTAGAACATATTACCACCACCATCACCACCACCACCACCATCATCATCACAGTTAACACTCATGGAGTGCTTACCATACAGTAGACACTGTTCTAAGTACTTTGTATATATTAACTCATTGCCTCAATAGTTTTGCTATTGCTAGGGAGGCTGAACCCACTCCAGTGTTCTTGCCTGGAGAATCCCAGGGACGGGGGAGCCTGGTGGGCCGCTATCTATGGGGTCGCACAGAGTCGGACACGACTGAAGTGACTTAGCAGCAGCAGCAGCAGGGAGGCTGAGGTATAGAGCTGTGAAGTGACCTATTCAAGGTGACACATCTAGTAAAACAAAGCAGAAATTTCTTTAACTGCTCATGTCTGAGGAGAAAAAGTGAGAAGTCCTTTTTTGACTTGAGGAAAGAGAAAAGTACTAGGTTTATTCAAGTATTCTGTCAACATTTTTTGAGAAAGTAGTATGTGCCCTGAGAAACTGGTATAAACAAAAGCTATTCAAAGTACTGGAGATACAGCATCCGAGTAAGACAGACCGGATCCCAATTCTTATGGAGTTTACATTGTAGTGGGAATAAATAGATAATAATAAATAAGCACATGACATGGAGGGAGGAAATGGGGAAGAGGGAGGTGGGAGGGGGATTCAAGAAAGAGAACACATGTACACCCAGGGCGGATTCATGTCAATGTATGGCAAAACCAACCAATATATTAATGTAAGGTAATTTGCCTCCAATAAAATAAATTAAAAAAAAAAAAAAGAAAGAGGGAAATTCAGTAACAAAAAAGAAAAAACAAAGTACTGGAGATACAGCATCCGAGTAAGACAGACAGGATCCCAATTCTTATGGAGTTTACATTGTAGTGGGAATAAATAGATAATAATAAATAAGCACATAAATAAATAAAAAAAGGGTAGTGATAAATGTTATGATGTAAATAAAGCAGAGTGGTCTGAATATGGATTAAGATTAGCTTAATTATTCTTGAAAGTTCATTGTAATGTCGTATTTAATAACTTCATCTGACTAAAGCAGAATAATCAGTTTAATCATAGCCTTTTAATAATAGTCTTACTGATTTATTGATAAGGTATGTGTTTGCTCATTGGGAAGGTCATCAAAGAAGTGTTTTTATATTCTTTATATTCTTAAAGAAGTGTTTCCCAATATGGGATCAATGAAGTACTAGTTCCCAGGAATTTTAATAGTTGTATATGTATGAAAATATTTTTGTGGTCAGGGAGTTTGAAACAAGTTTCTAGAAACATCAGTTACCTAGAGTCTCCAATACATCAATGATTTTTTTTTCTGGCAAAAAATGTAGTGTACAATATTTTATTTGACCCTGGAAATTTCTCTTGTGATAGCGTCTCATGACAGCTGTGTTATGTGGAACCCACTTTGAAATGTATTCCTTTAGAGCTATCTCTGTCTCTGTTTTTAGCACAGCACATTTGTGGTGCTACTGTGTTGCCATAATTATTAGCTCACTTAAGAGAAGTTTTGATCTTTTGCATTGACTTAGAGTAATTCCTTATTAAATTCTCCTTTGTTGTTACAATTCAGATCTAAGAGAAATAGTATTTCATAGAGAAGTGCTATTCTTTCATATTCTGAAGTCTTGTTAATTCTGTTTGCTGGAGTTTGGGTTAGTGGGACTAAATATTCTGATGTTTCTCCCATGCTTGTTTTATTTTTATGGTTCAGTCTTTCTTGATCAGCCTGTGCTACTGTTGGGATCTACTGGGAACTATGTGTTATGTGTTCTTTCTCTATCAATAAGAAAAAGAGAGTCCATCTTTCTATCTCTGTTATATCACATGAATAGAACATAAAGAGAAATAAAGTTTTGCCTAAATGTACAGTGAAAAATGTCACCAATATATACAATTCTCAAGGGCAAAAATTATTACCAGTTCCTTGTACATTCTTCTAGAGATATTATATATAATATATCACACATATTTGTAGTGTTTACACTCACATACATTTGCACTCATATAACACATATACAACTTCCTGTTGTGAACACAGTGTAACAAACGTAATAGTAAACTATTCTACCGCACCCCCTTTATTCACTTTGCAGTTTATTTTGGGAATGTTTCTATATCAGTTTGTAGAGATCTATCTACATAATTAACAAAAAGAAAAAAAGAATTAAAGCTATTGCAACGTATTCCATTATATATATTGTTAAATTTATCTGTTTCTATTCCACTGTATGGATTATTTTAGTTTAACTAGTCTCCATTTCATAGACACTTAGGTGATGTTTAAATAATTGTGTAAAACTAACTCCTTAAATATTAGTCTTGTGATGGGGTAAATTTTGCCTTGATGTTATTATATTGATAACTCTGAGGTTTCTAAATTAATGTTTTACCATTTAAAAAGATTTTCTACTTGTTATTTGGTTTGATATAAAAAAGTTTGCAGGTTTCCAGAATACTGAAATTTGAAAACTTGCGCTGAAAAGAGTAGGCTTATAAAAACCTAACTGGTTTCCTGTATTAAAATTCTTTGGAATTTTTATCCTTGCCAATAGCGTATGTTTTCACATTCATTACATCATAATATTAGCTACATATTTCCTCTCCAAAATTCTATTTTAAAAGCTTTTAAGCTTTTCATTTTTGGATTTAAGACCCAGGACTCGTTTGCATGGATTATTGTTCTGAAGTGCAGTGCCACTGTGTGTTTGGTTGAATTCTTTCTATATAAACAAGTCACGAATAATATAAATGAGCTTAGATTGGATCAGATACAATGAGGGCCGAAGAGTGATGGTTGATGCAAACAAGTGAAGTGATGAGTATCGTTCTTGCTGCAAGATGAATCACATTATATCATGCATTAAAACAATGACTTGTCCTTCAGGATATCAATGACTTTTTAGCAAACCATACAATGGGAAGTATGCAGTCCTTTATCATTTCAAAAAAAAAGTGAACTTATAAATAACAGTTTTGAGAATTAGTTTTGAGTTTCAAAGACTAGTGTAGTGCCAGCGCTGATGAGAATGTGCACGCCTTGTCTTTGGTAATGGACAGGCATGGTGTATTTATTGTTCTTTTTACTCTGCAGTACTGTTCTGTGATGACACATAAGCTGTTTTGATCTCTGAGTACTTTAGCTTAAAGTGGACCAGGAGCTCTTCTACCCTGGGGAGGCGTTAGTAGGATTCTAATGATTCTGTTTGATCTCCCATGCTAAACGCAAATGAAATAAATCAGGAGAAATACACATAGTGAGTATATCAAAGAGTTATTTCTACTTCTGGGCATAAGGCAGTTGCTAAGCAACCTGTGTCAGACTTTATGGTCATCTGTTAGAAAGGACACAAAGTCAATGCTCACTCCAGACACATTAGATCGTAAATGAAAAAAAACTATTTTGTTGGATACAAGAAAAAGCTCCTTGGATGAACATATAATGGTTTTAGGATATGATGTATCTTTTTGCAGATGTGCTTAGGGGAACAATTAAATAGGTAAAAAAAAAAAAAAATCAACATTCAATCCCAGCAGACAGGAAGGACAAAGAAAATAAATGACATTTTCTTTGAATTATTCTCACTTCCCAGGATCTACCTTCAGAACACCGTGACTATCTGTGGGATGTAATAACCTTAATAGTACGTGCCGTGAACCTTCCAACAGCAGGGGAGTCCACAGTGTACCTTTGGAATGTGGAATTTTATTGATAATAAGAAAATTACTTACAATCTTCTTTTACATCTTTCTTCAATACCACATTTTACGATATGAACTTTGTAACATAGAAAAGAGCTTTGTCAAAGCAGAGAGGCATGGGATAGGTTTTGGGCTAAGTTTAATAAAGCTATCCAAGGCACAGAGTGTGGAAAAATTATGATATTCACTTTGCAGAAATTATATGTTCAGCGTCTAAAAATCACTGATTATTTTTCTTCAGTATTTTGTGTAGATAAATATTTTTCTTCTGATATGAGATTATTGCTTGGCCCATCGCAGCATTTCATTATGTGCTATTTTTTCTTTTTTTAACCGCAATGCCTCTATAGTACCATTTACTGGCAACTTGACCTTAGAAAATTTTTTAAAACTCATTTCAGCCTCCAATTTTCTTGACTATAAAACAGAGCTATAAATAGTCCTCTCATAGACTTGTGATAATTTTATGAATTAATAGTTATATAATACCTAGTGGATAGTATGTTTTAAGTTGCCTGCGTGTGTGCTCAGTTGCTTCAGTCATGTCTGACTGTTTGTGACCCCATGGACTGGAACCCACCAGGCTTCTCTGTCTACAGGACTCTCCAGGCAAGAATACTGGAGTGAGTTGCCATGCTCTTCTCCAGGGGATCCTCCTGAGCCAGGAGTTGAACCTGCAGCTCCTGTGTCTCCTGCATTGCAAGCGGATTCTTTATCCATTGAGCCACCTAGGAAGCTGATAATTATTATTATTGTTTATGGCATAGACTATTAGAACAAAGTATTCTAAGTAGGATTATTGCATTTTGTCTGTAAAAGCACAATGATTTTTAAATGGGGAAGTACATTAACTCATGTTTTTTGTGAAGTTTTTTTTTTAAATTAAATACATTTAACTGGAACTGAAATAATCATTACACTGAAGTTTTAAAAAAAATATTGTTCATTTGCTAAGTTGTGTCTGACTCTTTGTGGCCCCATAGACTGCAGCTCGCCAGGCTCCTTTAACCTCCACTATCTCCCGCAGTTTGCTCCAATTCATGTACATTGAGTCGGTGACGCTATATAACCATCTCATCCTTACTCTTCTGCTGCCCCCTTACTCTTTTGCCTTCAATCTTTCCCAGCATCAGGGTCTTTTCTAAGGAGTCAGTTCTTCGCATCAGGTGACCAAAGTATTGGAGCTTCAGCTTCATCATCAGTCCTTCCAACGAATATTCACGGTTGATTTCCTTTATTTACATATACACAATGGAGTATTACTCAGCAATTAAACGTTTTTTTTTTTTTGTATTGGGAGTATAAGCCAATTAATAATATTGTGAAGGGACTCAGCTGTACATATGCATGTATCCATTCTCCCCCAAACCTCCCTGCCATCCAGGCTGGCACATAACATTGAGCAGAGTTCCAATAAGTCTATGTTGTTTACCCATTTTAAATATAGCAGTGACCTTCCAAAACTATCCCCTTTTCCCTGCAACTCTAGGTTTGTTTTCTAAGTCTGTGAGTCTCTTTCTGTTATGTAGGTAAGTTCCTTTGTATCAATTCTTTTTTTTTAGATTCCACCTATGAGGAATGTGATATGATATTTCCCCTTCTGTTTGACTTACTTCACTCAGTATGACACTCTCTATGTCAATCTGTATTGCAGCAAATGGCATTATTTTATTCTTTTTAATGGTTGAATAATGTTCCATTGTATATATGTACCACATCTTTATCCATTCCTCTGTCAATGGACATTTAAGTTGCTTCTATGTCTTGGCCATTGTAAACAGTGCTGCAATAAAAGTGGGGTGCATGTATCATTTCGGATCATGTTTTTCTCAGGGTATAATTGCCTTTAGGATTGACTAGTTTGATCTTCCTTTGCAGTCCAAGGGACTCTCAAGAGTCTTCTCCAGCACCACGGTTCAAAAGCATCAGTTCTTTGGTGCTCAGGTTTCTTTATGGTCCAACTGTCACACCCATACATGACTGCTGGAAAAACTGTAGGTTTGACTAGACAGACCTTTGCTGGCAAAGTAGTGTCTCTGATTTTTAATAGGCTGTCTTGGTTGGTATAGCTTTTCTTCCAAGGAGCAAGCATCTTTTAATTTCATGGCTGCAGTCACCATCTGCAGTGATTCTGGAGCCCAGGAAATAAAGTCTGTCACTGTTTGCATTGTTTCCCCATCTGTTTGCCATGAAGTGATGGGACTGGATTCCATGATCTTAGTTTTTTGAATGTTGAGTTTTAAGCCAACTTTTTCACTCTCCTCTTTCATAAGAGGCTCTTTAGTTCCTCCTCATTTTCTGCCATTAGAGTGGTATCATCTGCATATCTGATGTTGTTGACATTGATCCCTGCAATCTTGATTCCAGCTTGTGAGTCATCCAGCCTGGTATTTCACATGATGTACTCTTTATGTGTGCTCAGCTGCTCAGTTGTATCTGACTCTTTGTGACCCCGTGGACTGACAGGCTCCTCTGTTCATGGGATTTTCCAGGGAAGAATACTGGAGGGGTTTGCCATTTCCTCCTCCTGGGGACTTTTCTGACCCAGGTATCGAAACTGAATCTCCTGCATCTTCTGCATCGGCAGGTGGATTCTCTATTACTGAGCCATTTTGGAAGCCCTGAAGTACTCTGGATATAAGTTAAATAAACAGGATGACAATATACAGCCTTGATGGACTCCTTTCCCTATTTAGAACTAGTCAGTTGTTCCATGTCTGGTTTGAACTGTTGACCTGCATACAGGTTTCTCAGGAGACAGGTAAGGTGGTCTGTTACTCCCATATCATCAAGAATTTCCCACTTTTTTTTGTGAGCAAAGGCTTTAGCGTAGTCAATGAAGCAGAAGTGTGTTTTTCTGGAACTCCCTTGCTTTCTCCATGATCCAATGAACGTGGGTAATTTGGTCTCTGGTTCCGCTACCTCTTTGAAACCCAACTTTTACATCTGGAAGTTCTTGGTTCACATACTGCTGAAACCTAGCTTGAAGGATTTTAAGTATAACCTTGCTAGCATGTGAAATGAACACAATTGTACAGTAGTTTGAACATTCTTTGGCTTTGTTCTTCTTTGGGACTGGAATGAAAGCTAATCTTTTCCAGTCCTGTGGTCAGTGGTGTTTTCCAAATTTGCTGACTTATTGAGTACAGCACTTTCAAAGCATCATCTCTTAGGATTTGAAATAGCTCAGCTGGAATTCTATCACCTCCACTACCACTGTTTATAGTAATACTTCCTAAGACCCAATTGACTTCACCCTCCTGGATGTCTGGCTCTAGGTGAGTGACCACAGCACTGTGGTTATCTGGGTCATTAATACCTTTTTTGTACAGTTTTTCTGTGTATTCTTGCCGCCTCTTAATCTATTCTGCTTCTTTTAGGTCTTTACCATTTCTGTCCTTTATTGTATCCATCCTTGCATGAAATGTTCCTTTGACATCTTCAATTTCCTTGAAGAGATCTCTAGTCTTTCCCATTCTATTGTTTTCTTTTATTTCTTTGCAGTGTTAATTTAAGAAGGCTTTCTTTTCTCTCCTTGCTGTTCTCTGGAACTCTGCATTCAGTTGGATATATCTTTCTCTTTCTCCTTTGCCTTTTGCTTCTCTTCTTTCCTCAGCTATTTGTAAGGCCTCTGCAGACAACCATTTTGCCTTCTTGCATTTCTTTTTCTTTGGGATCGTTTTGATCACTGCCTCTTGTACAATGTTATGAACCACTGTCCATAGTTCTTCAGGTACTTTGTCTACCAGATCTAATCCCTTGAATCTATTTGTCACCTCTACTGTATAAGGGATTGGATTTAGTTCATACCTGTATGGCCTAGTATTTTCCCAACTTTCTTCAATTCAAGCCTGAATTTTGCAATATGAATCTTCTGATCTGAGCCACAGTCAGCTCCAAGTCTTGCTTTTACTGTCTATATAGATTTTCTTCATCTTGGCTGCAAAGAATATAATCAATCTTACTTCAGTACTGACCATTGGGTGATGTTCATGTGTGAAGTCATCTCTTGTGTTGTTGGAAAAGGGTGTTTACTATGACCAGCATAAAAAGAAAAATTGTATCTATCTTTGAGGTGTAGTTCACAGCACATTTTCTTTTTGGTTCTGCAATAAGTATAAAGTATCTAAATTTTGTCAGTAAATGAATATTTTTTTCTATAACAAATTATAATATCTTTAGTATACAGATGATACAAAAAAACTAGTACCCATAGTTCCAGACTCTCTCACAGGTTCATAGAGTCTCCTTGGAGGCATAGGCCAGCATTTTAGTTTTGGAGAAGAATTTTTGTGTTGAATTTTGTGAGTCTGTTAAAAAATCTGTTAACATTTTTTACAATGATGAGTTCAGTGATACTAAGAAGTTGGTTAGGAAGAGAACTATGATGATGAGATAGAAGATCCAGAATCCATCTTGAGGGAGTCACAGCTCATCTTTTTTAGGACTAGTTGGGCCTTGGTATTCTCTCTGTTGCAGTGGAACATTTGTTGATTTATTCAATGACTATATTTTGCATGCCTATTATGTGTGCCAGGCACTGTGGGAGAGATGCTGCGAATATAGTGGTGGACAAATTCTAGGTGAACCCTGCCCTCTTGGAGCAGAGGAACAAACAGTAAAGTACTAAGTGCCTTGAAGGAAATGAACAGGGTGAGGGACAAATAATAGTGCTGCTGGGCTGTTTGAATGAGTTATGACTACATAAGGGAGGGTGGCTGGGAAAGATCTCTGAGCAGTTGGCATTTAGACTGAAACCGCTCAGAACAAAGTTGACCCCCTGGACCTCGGCGTTCAGCATGAGTAGTTCTACAACAGCTGATGTACCCGTCAATAACTGACTTTTCTTTGTCTTCAGGACTCTTGCGTTCGAATAAAATAGCATGGTTTTCCCTTTCCTTTTTCTTATGAAGGTCTTCCACTTTTATCTTTGTTTTGGAGACAGCTGTTTCATTTTACTGATAGATGCTGTGTCATCCTTAAGCAAGCCAGCACTTCTTTCATTTTATAAGGCTTGTTTTCTTCTACACATTTTCATTTCAACCCGTGTCTTTTCATATAAATTATGAGCTTTTAAAAAATAAACTAAACTGTTGGTAGAGATCAGGGAGGAGCTGTAATCAACGTGTTAGAGTGGGGTGTTCCATTTTTTCATATCTTGATTATCAGTTTCTCATAAACAATTGAGCATGGCTTAAAAAGAGATTTAGGAGGTCATTTATGTGTACTGAACTGAACTGAACTGAACTGAATCTACATTTTCATAGAATTTTAAGTCTTTCAAATTGTTGTATTATATATATTTAGAAACAAGACTCTGGTTTAACAGCAATAGCAAAAGCATCCTTGCATCGTCAGGAGTTGTGTTTTCAATTTGGTTAGCTTTCAAAACACCCATGAGTTGTAACATTAGGAGCATTTTAATCTATACAATTTGAACATTGATAGATTAGCATTCACGTTTATACATTTATATGACTAAAGCTTAAAGTGCACAATTTCTCTTTTAATACAAATCAGTGTCTACATGTCTGTTTGGATGCTTGGGAGTTCTTCAAATTTATAATTAGCATCTAACAACTGCTAAACAGGTATTATGAGAAAAGAAGTCAAACAATATGAAACGTGAAACAGAATGCCACATTGTAATAACATCTGTAACCCATGTTTTATCTGCTTTGTGTTAAATGCACTATAGATGAGTGATTTCTAAAACTTACCTATATGCTGTGTTTAGTCACTCAGTTGTGTCCAACTCTCTGTGACCCCATGAACTGTATAGCCCGCCAGGCTCCTCTGTCCATGAGGATAGTCCAGGCAAGAATACTGGAGTGGATTGCCTAGCCCTCCTCCGGGGGATCTTTCCAACCCAGCGATCGAACCCAGGTCAGCCCTATTGCAAACAGATTCTTTACTATCTGAGCCACCAGGGAAGCCCAGGAATACTGGAGTGGGTAGCCTATCCCTTCTCCAGGGGAACTCCCCAACCCAGGAGTCAAACCAGGGTCTCCTGCATTGCAGGCAGATTCTTTACCAGCTGAGCTAAAGGATACAAATGTGAATCAGTTATGTACATAAGATAACTGATTAGAATTTATTTTTCCCTAAGGAGTTTTGTGCGTCAAGGCTGTATATTGTCACCTTGCTTATTTAACTTATATGCAGAGTACATCATGAGGAATGCTGGGCTGGAAGAAGCACAAGCTGGAATCAAGATTGCTGGGAGAAATATCAATAATCTCAGATATGCTGATGACACTACCCTTATGGCAGAAAGTGAAGAGGAACTCAAAAGCCTCTTGATGAAAGTGAAAGAGGAGAGTGAAAAGGTTGGCTTGAAGCTCAACATTCAGAAAACAAAGATCATGGCATCTGGTCCCATCACTTCATGGGAAATAGATGGAAAAACAGTGGAAACAGTGTCAGACTTTATTTTTTTGGGCTCCAAAATCACTGCAGATGCTGATTGCAGCCATGAAATTAAAAGACGCTTACTCCTTGGAAGGAAAGTTATGACCAACCTTGATAATATATTGAAAAGCAGAGACATTACTTTGCCAACCAAGGTCCGTCTAGTCAAGGCAATGGTTTTTCCCATGGTCATGTATGGATGTGAGAGTTGGACTGTGAAGAAAGCTGATTGCCGAAGAATTGATGCTTTTGAACGGTGGTGTTGGAGAAGACTCTTGAGAGTCCCTTGTACCGCAAGGAGATCCAACCAGTCCATTCTGAGGGAGATCGATCCTGGGTGTTCATTGGAAGGACTGATGCTAAAGCTGAAACTGCAATACTTTGGCCACCTCATGTGACCAGTTGACTCACTGGAAAAGACTCTGATGCTGGGAAAGGTTGGGGGCGGGAGGAGAAGGGGACGACCGAGAATGAGATGGCTGGATGGCATCACCGACTCTGTGGTCATGAGTTTGAGTGAACTCCGGGAGTTGGTGATGGACAGGGAGGCCTGGCGTGCTGTGATTCATGGGGTCGCGGAGAGTCGGACATGACTGAGCGACTGAACTGAACTGAACTGAAAGGAGTTTTAACATTTAATTACTTAATTAATTCATTTTGGCTGTGCTGGGTCTTCATTGCTGTGTGCTGGTTTCCTCTAGTTGTGGCGAGTGGGGGCTACTCTAGCTGTGATGCTTGGGCTTCTCATCGCAGTGGCTTCTTTTGTTGCGCAGCGCGGGGCTCTATCGCGGGGGCTCCAGTAGTTGCAGCACACGGGCTCCTTGGCTCTAGAGTATGGCGTGGTAGCTGTGGCGAACAGGCTTAGTTGCTCCAAAGCAGGTGGGATCTTCCCAGACCAGGGATCGAACCCATATCCCATTGGCAGGCAGATTCTTAACCGCTGGACCACCAAGGAAATCCCTCCCAAAGAATTTTTTATTGCTTACCTTTAATTAAACAATAATGGAAAACTCAACTGTAGTACAGTAAAATTTTCTGTTTGTAGGGATAAGAAATAAGCCTAATTATAAAACATAAAGAAAGGAACTCAGTTATATTGAAGAATGAGAAAATCATATTTCAGTTCAGACTAGATATACATTTTTATAAATAATTTTTCAGACTGTATATTTTTATAAGTCATACATATATGTTATCTTCATTAAGCCATATATCATAATATCATTTTTCATATATACCATATATCATTTTTCAGACTCTAACTCCATATATACATACAGACATACCCATAAATACATTGACACTGACACTTGGGTACAAACATGAAAGGAATTTAATTAAATTTACAGAACAGTGTTTTGAGGTTTTTAAACACTTAGGATAATTTTTTGTGGCTCAACTGGCATTTTGGCTATGGTTATTAAGACTTGGACTTACAGCAATAAATTTAATTCAATTTTATTAAAGTGCTAGTTTATCTTTAACTGACTAATAGGATCACGAAATACTGATGTGTCCAACTTGACCTTCTTAGTGATCTAAATCAATTATTCCAGCAATATATCTCTGTAGTCATTTCATTAATGGCCTTGCTGAGGTACCCCCAGTTTCTGAGAATAGACCCTGCTTTACCTAAACGACTCGCTATGCCACCGCTTAATAAATTAGTTTAAAACAATTCTGCTCTCCTTTAAAGAATATTCAGACTGAAGACAAAGCTGCTTTGTGGCTTGACTGTCATTCCTGTCCAAGGGTCATTGCTTCTGTAACACATTAAGTACAAGGGAAAAGATCGGGCCTAGGTAACTGCTGTCTTTTCATCCGAAGTTTTCTGAGTCTGAACTTTGGAGCCCTGGTTTATAAAGTGAGGCTCTAAGTCCAAAGTAGAGGAAATGTAAAGAATGTTTGCTTCTCCCCTCCTACTGTCCCCACTTTCAAACTAATTTAAAAAACTGCCAGATTACTATGGTATATATTTATCATATATCCTCCTCCTTGAAGTCAAATAAGGAATTAACAGGACATAATTAATCAATTATTTTATTGAAATATTTATTTCCTAATGTGCATTTCTATGTCTTCACTTTCAGCTTGAAGAGGAAGTATTTATATGTATACTTCGCTTGTACATAATTTTCTATCCTTCAAGTGCATCTTCCCCCCTCTTATGGCAGTTGTCAACAGCTGTAGTCCAGACACCTTGAGTTGAATATCACTTGAGAGGGTTCTTGGGTAAATGAGAATTTAATTCCTTTTCACACCCTTTTTACTAGCAAGGGAACCAATAAGGTTAGGAGGAATGATCAGAGAGTTCTGCTTTGCTGCAGCTGCCACTTAGATTCATGGAGGTCTGAGTAATAAGCATTGCTGAAAAAAATTGTTTTGATCACTTTAGATATTTTTAAAAAAATCTTGACAAAAAGAATAGGGAGGGAAAATGGAAATATGTCTGATTAGCAAATTTAATGTAATATACTGCTAACTCTGTTATTCTGTTATTCTAGAGGTTCTTTATAGATGCAAATGTAAATATCTTTTAATTTTCTTCTTTCAAAGAAACCATGATATAAGATTATTCTGTGTTTTATGTTTTAAAAATTTACATGTGTTTAAGAAAACAATAGGCATATATTTGAATACTAGACAAATTTTTGATTGCTAACAGAATGATGGTTCAAAATACAAAAAAAAAAAAAAGAAAAGAAAAAAACAAACCTTAAAATTTATTTTTTGTCCACAAATGTATATTTATAAGGATTTCCCAAGTGGCTCAATGATAAAGGATATACCTGCCAATGCAGGAGATACAGGAGACAGGGTTTGGATCTGTGGGTCTGGAAGATCCTCTGGAGAAGGAAATGACAACCCACTCCAGTATTGTTGCCTGGAAAATTCCATGGACAGAGGGGCCTGGTTGGCTAAAGTCCATAGGGTCACAAAGAGGCAGACCCAACTGAGCACGCATGCATGCCATGCATGGATTATAAACATGTAATTTTTAAGTGCTTAGTGATTTGGTAGGCATCATTAACAGCTATGAAGTTTCACTTTTCTCTGCAAGAAAGTTTTTATCTAATTCTGGAAATGAGGTACACATGCCTTTGAAAAGCTAATCCTTATATCAATGTGTTGTAACTTTCATATATATCTAGAAGACGTTATGTTTGTGGAACTCATTCTTGTCATTTCATACCAAAACTTCTTTTCATAGAAAAATTGCTTTATTATTTGTGTAATGAAGGATTTAAGAATTCAAAAAACTGCAGAAAAGAAAGTGATAAATATTATCTCCAGTCTCACTACCCCAACAATGTTAAGTGAACATTATTCCATAATTTTTCTATGTATGTATGTAAATAGAGGCTAGAAAGAAGGCTTTGAAAAATATTTTTCATGAAACAGGATCATGTTGTGATATCTTAGGAATGAAATATATTAAGTTTTATTTGAATTTAGAGGTAGCAAATTAAAAGGACTGATGCTGAAGCTCCAGTACTTTGGCTGCCTGGTGGAAAGAGCTGACTCATTGGAAAAGACCCCAGTTCTGGGAAAGATTGAAGGCAGGAGGTGAAGAGGATGACAGAAGATGAGATGGTTGGTTGGCATCACTGACTCAATGAATTTGAGCAAACTCCAGGAGATAGTGAAGGACAGGTAAGCCTGGCATGCTGCAATCCATGGGGTGGCAAAGAGACACAATTTAGTGACTGAACAACAACAAGAGGTAGCAAGTGAAAATAAGATGGAGTGAAAGAAGTTGCTAGCTGCACATTGTTAACATTTCGAGTTGAGGCCACTGGCCGATGAACTCACAAGTATAAGCAGTGTGCTCCACAAGGGGCAAGTTTTTCGAAAACACCAAAAGGGTTTCTGGCCCAATGAGTGGACCTTGATACTAATACTTGCTACAAAAGATTGAGTTGATGTATCCTGCTGTAAGATCCTAAAAAGGGAACTCACTCAGTGGGTCTGTTGTGGTGAATGCTCAGCTGAGAAGTTCTGTTCGTGCATGGCACCATGTTTCAAGAACACCCATGGGAGGTCATGCCTGATCTCCACTCCAGATCCTGAAGAGACTGAAATGGAAGAGCAGGCTGCAGCTGAGAAAGCTGTAACCAAGGAGGAACTTCAGGCGGAATGGTCTGCTCCAGCTCCAGAGTTCACTGCTACTCAACCTGAGGTGGTGGGCTGGTCCGAAGGAGTGCAGGTGCCTTCTCTGCCTATTCAGCAGTTCCCCATTGAAGACTGGAGTACTGAACCTTCCACTGAAGACTGCTCTGCAGTTCCCACTGCTTAGGCCGCTGAATGGGTAGGAATGACAGCTGAGTGGTCTTAAGCTGTTCTTCCACACACTCTTAAAATGGATATCTGGTTGGCTCAGAGGTTAAAGCGTCTGCCTCCAATGTGGGAGACCTGGGTCCAATCCCTGGGTCGGGAAGATCCCCTGGAGAAAGAAACGGTAACCCACTCCAGTATTCTTGCCTGGAGAATCCCATGGACAGAGAAGCCTGGTAGGCTACAGTCCACGGGGTCGCATAGAGTTGGACACGACTGAGCGACTGAACGGAATGGAATGGAAAAAAAAAAGAAATTGCTAAAACTCAGATGTTTTGAGTCATTACCTCTTAAAGGATACTTTTAAGTTTAAATAAAAAGATTAAGAAAATCATTAACAATTTGGAGCCTTTTTAAAACTGCATCTTCAATTCAAGAGGGTGTTGATTGCTTTCTTTTTGATGATGGGGAATTAGTACTCTCATGTTTTCTTTTATATTTTTCTTTAATCTACTGGTATATGTCAGAACATTATTATTTTCATACTGTCAAGGTTCTGGCATTTACATTCTATTCTATAAGCATAATCTATATGCTTTTATTTATATTCTGCTTAAATGGAGACACAGGTCATCACTTGTTTTTACATTGTTTTACCATTCCTGAATTTGTTATTTTCATTCATTCTATAAAAGTAGTTTTACATTTTGATATATTTCACAAAGGAGTTTCTGAAGAATGACTCATGAGTTTTGTGGTCCCTAGATTCTTTCGTGTTTTAGAATGACAGACTGTTGATTTTATACTTGACTAATATCATGGCTGCTGCTGCTGCTGCTAAGTCACTTCAGTCGTGTCCGACTCTGTGTGACCCCATAGATGGCAGCCCACCAGGCTCCGCTGTCCCTGGGATTCTCCAGGCAAGAAAACTGGAGTGGGTTGAATATCATGGCTACATGCTGTAATAGAATTCTGTACACATTGTTCTTGTGCTCATGGCATAAAATATTGTGTTGAAATCCAAGGCCAGCCTGACTGAAATTCAATAACTTAACTAGGATTTTCCTGAAATCTGATATGCTTTTTTGATTTGAAGATTAACTCCTTTTTTCCCCATGGAAATTTATTTATTAAGTTCTACTTAAAGGACATCAGTTAGCTTTATTTTGAATCATCCTTATTTCTCCTTCATATTATTTGCTTTACTTTTATCTTTTTAATATGTTTGCATTTTAAATTCTCTTATTACTATGATTTTATCAGGTTTTTTTCTCCGCTGCTACTGCTGCTAAGTTGCTTCAGTCATGTGTGACTCTGTGCGATCCCAGAGATGGCAGCCCACCAGGCTCCCCCATCCCTG
Organism: Moschus berezovskii; assembly: GCF_049115385.1. Classification (NCBI taxonomy): domain Eukaryota; kingdom Metazoa; phylum Chordata; class Mammalia; order Artiodactyla; family Moschidae; genus Moschus; species Moschus berezovskii. Next base: position 25,303,574 of record NC_142462.1, on the reverse strand, counting down.
GGATTCTCCAGCCAAGAATACTGGAGTGGGTTGCCATTTCCTTCTCCAATGCATGAAAGTGAGAAGTGAAAGTGAAGTCACTCAGTGGTGTCTGACTCTTGGCGACCCTAAGGACTGCAGCCTACCAGGCTCCTCCACCCATGGGATTTTCCAGGCAAGAGTACTGGAGTGGGTTGCCATTGCCTTCTCCACTTGCCATTGCCAAGCACTGTTAATTCTAAGTGCTTTAAAGAGAATAACCCATTCAACTTTCTTGGGTTAGGTACTATTATCTCTCATTTTACAGATGAAGTCTCTGCAGTATAGAGTGGTTAAGAAACTTGTCAAGGGTCAAACAGCTAGTGAGTGTCGGAGGCCAGGATTTAATTCCAGGCAGCCTGACTCCAGAATAATGAGTTCTCAGGTACCACCCTCCTCCTTCCTCTGGTCATGGGTCTGTCTTAGGTGACACTACAAATGGTTGGAGCCATTGTGCCAGCAGTTACCTGGGACAACAGAGCCAAGATAGAATGAACATAGGCTCCCAGGGTCCTTTCTAACAGCTCTGTGGTGGTTTAGTCATCAAGTCGTATTCGACTCTTGTGACTCCATGGACTATAGCCCACCGGGCTCCTGTTTCCATGGGATTTTCCAGGCAAGAGTACTGGAGTAGGTTGCCATTTCCTTTTTTCTCTAGACTGATAATTGAATTGTTAGCTATATATATCCTGTTACTTATAGTTGCTAATAGCTATTAAACTTTATTATGCTGCTTCGATTCTCAATTTTTTTCATAAACTTAGGACCTCTGTCTTTTCCTTTCTCTCTCCTTCACACTATTTCTCTCTTAACTGATTTTATGTGTTAACATAGCTAGGCTATGGTACACAGTTGTTTTGTCAAACACAAATCTAGATGTTGACCTGAAGGTAATTTTTTTAGGCATAATTAACATTTAAATCAGTTGACTTTGAGTAAAGCATATTACCCTCAAGAATGTGGGTAGGACTCGTCTAATCAGTTGAAGTCTTTAGGAGAAAAGAGCAAGGTCACCAGAAGAAGAAATGACTTTATATCCAGGCTGCCTTGAAACACTTTTCCTGGCAACACAATAAAGCTGTCCTTTTCTATTGTCTCCAGGATCTGATTTGGCACTGTTGTACAGAGAGGCCGAGCTTTCGGTAGCATTGTTACAAATTGCAGAATTCTGCCACCTCCCCGCTTTTTTAAAGTCTGGGAATATTCCATTGTTTGTAGATAGCACTTTTTCTTTATCCATTCATCTGTTGATAAACATTTAGTTTGTTTTCAACATCTTGGCTGTTATGAATAGTGCAGTGAACGTGAGTGTGTAGATATCTCTTTGAGATCCTGATTTCAATTCTGTTGGATGAATACCTAGAAGTGGTGTTACTGAATTAAATGGTAGTTCTAGTTTCAGTTTTTTGAATTAAATCTCCATGCTACTGTCTACAGTGGCTGCACCAGTTTGCATTTCCACCATCAGGGTGCAAAGGTTTTAATTTCTTCCGCATCCTTGCTAACACTCATCTGTTTTTGATAATCATTCTGACACATGCAAAACATATTGTGGTTTTGATTTGCATTTCCTTGATGATAGTAATATTGAGCATCTTTTCACATAACTGTTGGCCATTTTAGAAATCAATAGCAGAAGGAAAACTGGAAAATTCACAATATATGAAAATTAAACAGCACACTCTTGAACAACCACTGGGTCAAAAAAGACATCAAAAGGGGAAAAAAAGCCCCTTAAGACAAATAAAAATGGGAGGATGACATACCAAAACATGTACTGCAGCAAAAGCATTAATGAAGAAAGTTTATAGCGATAAACACCTACATTAAAAAATTAAAACATCTCAATTTAACTGTGTACCTCAAGGAACTAGAGAAAGAACAAACCTAGTTAGCAGAAATAAAACATAGTGGAAAAACATTAAAAATCAACAAAACCAAGAATTGTTTTTTTGAAAAGATAACCAAACCTAAAAAACCTGTAGCCAAATTTACTAAGAAGGAAAGAAAGAAAATTCAAATAAATAAAACCAGAGTTGACTCACTTTTGATTCCATGAGAGTCAGTGATTTATTCAACAAATTACAATCAATGTCTGTGTATTCCTTTTATCTTAATTTATTTTTTATTGAAGCATATAATTGACTTATAATGTATTGATTTCTGCTATACAGCAAAGTGATTATTATATACATATATACATTCTTTTTTATATTATTTTCATACTGCATATGTGCTGTCCAATGGGATTTTGTTTCTTGTTCAGTTTGCATCTACTAATTCCAGACCCTCAGTCCATTCCTCCCCCATTTTTCCTTCCCCTTGGCGACCACGTCTGTTCTCTATATCTGAGTCTACTCCCCATCAGAATATCACTCAGTTCATTTTCCCCACATTTGGAGGTATTCAGAGACAACTTTGGCTTTTGAGGGATAAGACTAAGTCCTTCACTATAAAATACCTGCCACTCTGCTCCAGATCCTTATCTTTTTCCCCTCTCTAGGCTGCTGTTTTTTGAGCTTCATGACGTTAGATTGCCTAGTTGCTGCTCCTGAATTTTTCCTGGGTTTTGCTATTTTTATTTCACTGAATTGAATGTTGGGAAAGGAAATTCTGTGCATCAGTTTTATTACACCATCTTAGCTCAGAAGTCCCCAATGATTTTTATTAACCACAAAAATATTTCTATTCATTGTGCAGATATGGAAATTTGTAAATAGAAGATTAGGTGGGATGTATTACCATGTGAACAAGTACTTAATTACATTAGAGATGCAAATGTTTTTTGAGATTATACTTTTGTAAACAAGATGATCTTGTTATAATGGAGGATTTGTGGTAACTGCAATGTAAAGGAGCCTCAGAGGAAAAATTAGCGAAACTGAGTATGCGAACTATTTATTGCCCGTGTGAGTAGTATGCATAAAATCCAATGAATACCAAAGACTGTGCGCAAATTCACAACACAGTGCATTCTATTACACCATCTCATTCTCTTCTTTTAAATATCTAGATTGCTTTTCATTTCTTGTAAGTGAACTGAAGAAATGCGTCTCAGACTGACACACTTCTGAATGTTTTAAATCTCTAACGATCAAAAACACACTTGGCAGAGAACTAATTTCACACCTCAGGCATTAAAATCCAGAGTCTGTATTCATTGTTTATTTTACATAATGTAAAACAGCATGAAGCATGATATATTACACAATGGGTGAACGGGAATTTTAGAAAGTAGGGCATCATTTTACATTTGCACCTGGTAGATGACATTTTATATATTAGAAAATATCCTGATATATCAAACAAAATGATTTTTTTTTCAATCAACTGAATTTTTTGTTACTGTGTACATTAAAGAATAAAAGATTTCTATTATTGTTTGGTTATATTTTCCTAGAATATAATGGTAATTTTATGAGTTATTGTGATGTCAATGTTAATACCCAATAGACCAGGCTTTGTTTTAGAAGTTTGTTTATAGATTTGCTTATTTTTTGGCTGTGCTGGGTCTTGTTGCTGTGTGGACTTTTCTCTAGTTGCAGTGAGAGGAGGCTACTCTCTCGTCGTGTTGCACAGGCTTCTCATTGCAACAGCTTCCTTGTTGCTGAGCACCAGCTCTAGGGCATGCAGGGCTTCAGTAGTTGTGGTTCATGGGCCATAGAGCACAGGCTTGATAGTTGTAGTTCGTGAACTTAATTATTGCCCAGCAAGTGGGATCTTTCCAAACCAGGGGACTGAACCAGCGTCTCCTGCTTTGGCAGGTGGATTCTTTTCTACTGAGGAATTCGTTACTACTTGGGAAGCCTAGGCTTCTTTTTAAATATGGGATATCCAAAAGTTAGAGAACACCATAAAAATCTAGATTAATTAAATTATAATATACTTAGCAATAAATAGCTGGGCCAACTAAAAATAAGCCTTTAGGAATACAGTGATTCATTTTTTATTGTAAAACTTTTAAATCCTTAGTATGTTAATTGCTGTTTGGTTGCTGGAGTCAAAAAGCTAGTATGGGTGTAATTTCTAAAATTTGTAAGTGTTTAAATTATTTCAGGTACAGTTACTGGTAAGGGCGACTTAGCATGCACACACAGGTAGTATCACCAGTTGTCAAAGGGACTCCTGGGTTTCAGTGGTACCAAAACAGAGGCCAGAGGTGACTACTATTCCCAGTGGCTTTTGATGGTTCAGGCAGAGATGGAGATGTTTCAGGGGTGGCAGCAATCCCTAGCATTTTAGCAGTCAGTGTGTTCTGGATTCTGGTAATCTTCTCTCCTCCCTTCTGTTATTTGAGCCCAAGGGGTTGTAGCAGCTTTTGTAGTTCTCATTCTCTGGTTTTCCTCACTTGAAACTTTTTGATCCTTCAGTCCTTTGATCATTTTCTGTAAGGGTTCCTTGTAGTAAATACTCTCTGTTTGAACTATTTAGCACAATTTCTGTTTTCCTAATGAGACTTTACCGATTCTGTACTGTCAGTAATCTTTCTGGAATCACCCCAAAATTTCTAAACTGGGGGCCCTCTTTAGCCTGGTGTGGGCACTCTCATTCCATCTGTATGGCTGCGGATCTGTCTGGGACTCAAGTGACCAGGGTCAGAGGTGCTCTGTGACTTTGTGCATGCGTATGATGGTGAATATCATTTCCTGACAGTTACTGGCATTCCCTAGGGTTTGAATTTTTTTAATACCTCTTATTCTTAAAAGAAAAACAGACTTATTCTGAATGCGGTGGTTTAGTCGCTAAGTTGTGTCCGATTCTCGTGATCCCATAGACTGTAATCTGCCAGGCTCCTCTGTCCATGGGATTCTCCAGGCAAGAATACTGGAATGGGTTGCCATTTCCTCCTCCAGGGGATATTCCTAACCTAGAAGTTGAACCTGGGTCTCCTGCATTTCAGGCAGATTCTTTACTGACTGAGCTATGAGGGAAGCCCAAAATGCAATTCTGAATGGAACAGCAGTTTTCCATAGAAAATACTAAGGAGTTAGTAGCTTCTCATTAGATATTTGAATGAATGAATGAATAGCTTGCTCTGTGAGTGTGTGTGTGTGTGTGTGTGTGTGTAGTATTTTGGGGAGCTGAAAGCTATACTGTAGGCTTTTGGCCTTTGGACCTTGCCTACTATTATACTTGATCCCTCAGTTTCTTTTGTTATATTGTCAGTTTTTACTTGTTACTGAATATGTGAACTAGTTTCTAGTTCACATTTTACTTTGTATTTCCTGTTTACCCCTCTTAATTTTTTTCTAACTTTCTTACTTTTTGTAAGAATGGTAAAGTTTAATTTATTCCTTTCAGTTTTTTAAATCCCTGGGCTGGTTTGTAAACTATAAATAGCATTTTCAGTCTTTCCATATCTGTTGCTTAGTGTGTGTATAGCTCTAATATTTTTAGTTATACAGTGAAATTTGCTAATATCTTTTTGAGGATCTCTAGATTTTTAGTTTCTAAAAATATCATACTTTAAAAAGCTTCTTGTTATGAAACATTTCAAACATATATGTTTTTGAAACCAGTATAATGAATTCTCCCAAGACAGGCATGACGTGAACAGTGATTACAATGATAAAAAAAAAATGGTCAATCTCTTTCGTCTATTAATATTCCTCAGTTTATATAATTTCTTAAAAGAACCATTTCAGTATTTGTTTCTAAATGATATTCTTAAAATGTAATCCCAGTGCCATGATCTCTCCTAAAAATTTACCTAATGTCATGAAATATCCAGTTGGTGTTTCATTCCTGATGGTCTCATAATTTTATTTTTGTTCAGATAGGGCTCTAAAAAGGGTTCACAATAGCAAGCAGTTGCAAATATTCATCTGAAATCTAGTTTAATTTGTGTTTCCATCTCTTTCTCTTTTTAATTTTTCAATTGCAATTTATTCTGCACATTTTCTTACAATATGGATTTTGTCAATTGCATCCCATGGTTTTCTTTAATAGGTTTCTCTTTCTCCCTCACTTTTTATAAATAAGTAATTAGATTTAAAGTCTTGACCGGATTCAGTTTGATTTTCTTTTCTTTTTTGCAAGAAAATTTCAAAGGAAATTCACAGAAGGCACAGGATATCTGGTTGTTTCTCTTTTGTTTATGTTAACAATGGAATTGGTGATCACTGCTTGAATATGTTGTTTTATTGGGAATTGAAAAATGATGAAGTTTTAATCTCCTTTAATAATTTATTACCTGAAATATTTCTGTAAATAGAAACTTTCCCTAATCAACTATTTAATTACCCTCAAATATCCTGAATTCATGCAAGAAAGTCAGGATATATATGTTTTCGAAATAATGACCTGATTCCCTAGTATTTTCTAAAGTGTGCAGTAATTTTTTAAAAGTATCATTATGTATTTATGAATTTTGGCATTTTTTTATTTTTCAGTACATTGCAGTTATTCTTGTTGATTCTGACTGTCCATATTTTGGCTAGAAAAAACATTCTTACTTCTTAAATTCTTTATATCTGTCCTCAGTACTCTTTGATAGATATTTTGGTTTCTGGTTTGACAAAATCTTTTATAGAATCATCTTGTATACTTCCCGCCCCATTTTAGAATCCTCTCTTTGTCCAAGGAGTATTAGTTCTTTTAGTGGAAAATGATACTTAGAAGTACAAACTGTGTATTAAGCATGCTATTGCCTTTTTAGTGAACAGAGCTAAGCAATGTGTGTGTTAAAGATAAAATGTATTATGATTTCATATTGATAATTTCAATTCAAGTTGAAGAACAGAGAAATTTTACTTAACCTTTTAAATCTTACATTTGCCTCTCTGTATTCTGCTAAAAATTCCTATTTTCACCTATACCAATAGAATTATTCATTTTCTCTTTTTCATAATACACTCCGTATAGCAATAACAATATTACCTCTAATGGTATGGTTGCTGAAAACAGTTTAAGAAATTTTTTGCAGCTTTTTAAAATTTATTTTCAGCTTAGTATATATATTCTGCCAGACATGTTAGGCCAAATTACTGTAGTTTAAAAAACACTTGAGATAATGGTGTGTGCAGTTATGCTTAACTAACCTGTTTATTTATTCATTTTTTTGCTTTTGCTTTTTTAGGGATTGCTTTAAATTTTTAAAATTTTATGATTATGTGAATATATAATTACGTATATGTTCCCAAATACACAAAGCAAGATATCTGGAAATTCTAGCTTTATCCTTGTTTTCTTTTGCTTTTCCCTTCCTTCCCCTATAGATAACACTATTAGTCAGATTTCCTCAGAGAAACAGAACCGGTGTATCATATATATGAATTATTATGAGGAACTGGCTCATGTTCTCAAAAGTCCCAGGTTCCACAGTCTGCCAACTGGTAACCCAGGAAAGCGGTGGTGTAATTTAGTCTGAGTCTGAAGACTTGAGGACCAGGGGAGGCGACAGTAAAAATGCCAATCTGAGGGCAGGAGAAGATGAAATGAGATGTCCGCTCTTCTAATTCAGTTCTTCTCCTCCTCTGTTGTCCAGAGGGGTGCTTCAGCCTCACTCCCAGTTTCCGGAGGTATAGTTCTAGCCCATCTTCTTATGAGGAGGAGTGATGTCCAGAACGATCTATGTCACCATCCTGAGGGACCCTTCTTATATATCTGCAGTATACTTATATCAAAGTCACTTAAACATATCAAAGAGCAAGTATTGAAATTGCCAATTGACTTTTTTTAATATTTTTTTTCTTGGGGGGTGGGGTGGGGAGGGAGCTAACTCTGAAAGGATAATCAAGGAAAGTTTTCTCTCTATGCCTGTTCACCTTTCTAGCTCTTTTAACATACATTTCCCTAATGGAACAAGATTATACTTTTTTCAGTTTGGGGACATTGTTCTTTGCTAAGTATCAGAATTATCAAAGTCACTGAGCCAGTAGTGATGTTGGTTACACTGTATTTAACAAAAGTTAATGCTCTGTATGTTAAGCTAATATTAAGTACTGAGAGACTGACATATTTTGTTGGTGGGATACTGTTATTTCAAGTATTGATCAATAACTTGTTCATGCTTATTGACAGTTTTCCCGATTCCTTTATCTTCCCTTTCTTGCCTCCTCTTTCTTACCCTAATACCATTCTCAGCAGCTCGTCTCCTACATCTCTCCTTCCCTGTCCCATTGGCCATCAATAAAACAATCAAACAAACCCCAAATGTTGTACATTGGCTAGATCAGACACAATTTTTACGTCATCAGGCAAGCTAAGGCTGTCCTTTCTTGTCTAGCTGGGGAGGTATCAGAAATTAGAGTGCTGTCCAGGTCATAGCAGCTGTGCAGAGGTGACATTTCCAGAGCTTCTCTCAGGGTATCTACAATTGGGAAGGACATACTGAAGTTCTGACTACACCTACTACATTGGGGATGGTAGCTCTGGGTAATGCTTAGATTGAAATAGACTATATCCAAAAAAGCAAAACAATTAATAGCTACCAGAGCGATATGCTAGTTTGGTATTTAAAATAATATAAAATATGACAGTTTATTTTTCTAAGGTACTTTCCATTTAATTTTATTTCCATCTTTATTGAGATATAACTGACATACAACAGATATGTTTTGACATCACAGTCGATGAAACAAGATACGCAATTCATGTTGGAGAAGAAAAATTTGTTAAATAACCCTTTACTCTCCCTTTTTTTTTAAACCCAAAGTGATATCAGTTCAGTTCAGTTGCTCAGTCGTGTCTGACTCTTCCCTGTCCATCACCAACTCCTAGAGCCTACTCAAACTCATGTCCATTGAGTCGGTGATGCCATCCAACCATCTCATCCTCTGTTGTCCCCTTCTCCTCCCGCCTTCAGTCTTTCCCAGCATCAGGGTCTTTTCAAATGAGTCAGTTCTTTTCATCAGGCGGCAAAAGTACTGGAGTTACAGTTTCAGCATCAGTCCCCTCAATGAATATTAGGGTTAATTTCCATTAGGATGGACTGGCAGGATCTCCTTGCAGTCCAAGGGACTCTCAAGAGTCTTCTCCAATACCACAGTTCAAAAGCATCAATTCTTTGCTGCTCAGCTTTCTTTATAGTCCAACTCTCACATCCATACATGATTACTGGAAAAACCATAGCTTTGACAGATGACCTTTGTTGGCAAAGTAATGTCTCTGCTTTTTAATATGCTATCTAGGTTCTTCATAAGTTCCCATCCAAGGAGTAAGCATCTTTTAATTTCATTGCTGCAGTCACCATCTGCAGTGATTTTGGAGCCCAAAATAAAGTCTGTCACTGTTTCCCCATCTATTTCCCATGAAGTGATGGGACCAGATGCCATGATCTTAGTTTTCTGAATGTTGAATTTTAAGCCACCTTTTTCACTCTCCTCTTTCACTTTTGTTAAGAGACTCTTCAGCTCTTCTTTGCTTTCTACCATAAGGGTGGTGTCATCTGCATATCTGAGGTTACTGATATTTCTCCCGGCAATCTTGATTCCACCTTGTGCTTCTCCTCCAGTCCAACGTTTCTCATGATGTACTCTGCATATAAGTTAAATAAGCAGGGTGACAGTATACAGATTTGACTTACTCCTTTCCCAATTTGGAACCAGTCTGTTGTTCTGTGTCCAGTTCTAATTGTTGCTTCCTGACCTGCATACAGATTTCTCAGGAGGCACATCAGGTGGTCTGGTATTCCCATCCCTTTCAGAATTTTCCAGTTTGTTGTGACCCACACAGTCAAAGGCTTTGGCATGGTCAATAAGGCAGAAGTAGAATTTTTTCTGGAACTCTCTTGCTTTTTTGATGATCCAGTGGATGTTGGCAATTTGATCTCTGGTTCCTCTGCCTTTTCTAAATTCAGGTTGAATATCTGGAAGTTCATGTTTCACAAACTGTTAAAGCATGGCTTGGAGAATTCTGAGCATTACTTTGCTAGCATGTGAGATGAGTGCAATTGTGCGTTAGTCTGAGCATTCTTTGGCATTGCCTTTCTTTGCGATTTTAATGAAAACTGACATTTTCCAGTCTTGTAACTACTGCTGAGTTTTCCAAATTTGCTGGCATATTGAGTGCAGCAGTTTCACAGCATCATCTTTAGGATCTGAAATAGCTCAACTGGAATTCCATCACCTCCACTAGCTTTGTTCTTAGTGATGCTTCCTAAGGCCCACTTGACTTCACATTCCAGGATGTCTGGCTCTAGGTGAATGATCATACCGTTGTGATTATCTGAGTTGTGAAGATCTTTTTTGTATAGTTCTTCTGTGTATTCTTGCCACCTCTTCTTAATATCTTCTTCTGTTAGATCCATACCATTTCTGTCCTTTATTGAACCCATCTTTGCGAGAAATGTTCCCTTGGTATCTCTGATTTTCTTAAGAGATCTCATCTTTCCCATTCTATTGTTTTCCTCTATTTCTTTTCACTGATCACTGAGGAAGGCTTTCTTATCTTTCTTTGCTATTCTTTGGAACTCTGTATTCAAATGGGTCTATCTTTCCTTCTCTCCTTTGCCTTTAGCTTCTTTTTTTTCACAGCTATTTGTAAGGTCTCCTCAGAGAACCATTTTGTCTTTTTCCGTTTCTTTTTCTTGGGGATGGTCTTGATATCTACCTCCTATACAATGTCATGGGCTTCCCTGGTGGCTCAGAGGTTAACGCGTCTGCCTCCAATGCGGAAGACCCGGGTTCGATCCCTGGGTTGGGAAGATCCCCTGGAGAAGGAAATGGTAACCCACTCCAGTATTCTTGCCTGGAGAATCCCATGGATGGAGAAGCCTGGTAGGCTACAGTCCACGGGGTCGCAAAGAGTCAGACACGACTGAGTGACTGAACAGAACAGAACATACAATGTCATGAGCCTCTGTCCATAGTTCTTCAGGCACTCTATCAGATCTAATCCCTTGAATCTATTTGTCACTTTCACTGTATAATTATAAGGGATTTGATTTAGGTTATACCTGAATGGTCTAGTGGTTTCCCCTGCTTTCTTCAATTTAATTCTGATTTTGGCAATAAGGAGTTCATGACCTGAGCCACAGTCAACTCCTGATCTTGTTTTTGCTGACTCTGTGGAGCTTCTCCATCTTTGGTTGCAAAGAATATAATCAATCTGATTTCGCTATTGACTGTCTGGTGATGTCCATGTTCTGTGTCTTCTCTTGTATTGTTGGAAGAGGGTGTTTGCTATGACCAGTGCGTTCTCTTGGCAAAACTCTATTAGCCTTTGTCCTGCTTCATTCTGTACTCCCAAGTCAAACTTGCCAGTTACTCCAGGTATTTCTTAACTTCCTACTTTTGCGTTTTCTAATCCCCTATAATGAAAAGGACATCTTTTTTGTTCTGGAAGGTCTTGTAGGTCTTCATATAACTGTTCAACTTCAACTTCTTCAGCGTTACTGGTTGGGGCATAGGCTTGGATTACTGTGATATTGAATGGCCTGCCTTGGGAACGAACAGAGATCATTCTGTCATTTTTGAGATTGCATCCAAGTACTGCATTTCAGAATGTTTTGTTGACCATAATGGCTACTCCATTTCTTCTAAGGGATTCTTGCCCACAGTAGTAGATATAATGGTCATCTTAGTTAAATTCACCCATTCCAGTCCATTTTAGTTCGCTGATTCCTAAAATGTCAATGTTCACTCTAACCATCTCCTGTTTGACCATTTCCAATTTGCCTTGATTCATGGACCTAACATTCCAGGTTCCTATGCAACATTGCTCTTTATACCATTGGACTTCACTTCCATCACCAGTCACTACCACAGCTGGGTGTTGTTTTTGCTTTGGCTCCATCCCTTCATTCTTTCTGGAGTTATTTCTCCACTGATTTCCAGTAGCATGTTGGGCACCTACCGACCCAAGGAGTTCATCTTTCAATGTCCTATCTTTTTGCCTTTTCATACAGTTCATGGGGTTCTCAAGGCAAGAATACTGAAGTGGTTTGCCATTCCCTTCTCCAGTGGACCACACTTTGTCAGAACTCTCCACCATGACCCATCCATCTTGGGTGGCCCTACGTGGCTTGGCTCATAGTTTCATTGAGTTAAACAAGGCTGTGGTCCATGTGATCAGATTGGTTAGTTTTCTGTGATTGTGGTTTTCATGCTGTCTGCCTTCTGATGGAAAAGGATAAGAGGCTTATGGAAGCTTCCTGATGGGAGAGACTGACTGAGGGGGAAATTGGGCCTTATTCTAATGGGCAGAGCCATGCTCAATAAATCTTTAATCCAATTCTATATGATGTGCAGGGCCTTTTTCCCTCTCTGTTCTTTGACCTGAGGCCAAACTATGGTGGAGGTAATGAAAATAATGGCGAAGTCTTTCAGAAGGTCCCATACGCGCACATCTACACTCAGTGCCCCCAACCCTGTAGCAGGCCACCACCAACCGACACCTCACCACGGACTCCTGGACACTCACAGGCAGCCTTTCTCTGGGGTCCTGGTGTGCACAAGGTTCTGTTTGTGCCCTCCAAGAGTCTGTTTCCCAGTCCTATGTAAGTTCTGTTGACTCTGTGGTGGGGTTAATGGTGATCTCCTCCAAGAGGGCTTATGCCATACCTGGGTCGGCTGTACCCTGAGCCCCTGTCCCTGCAGCAGTCCACTGCTGACCCGTACCTCTACAGGAGACACTCACACACAGTTCTGGCTCAGAGTCTATGGGATCTCTGGGTCCTGGTGCATACAAGGTTTGTTTGAGCCCTCAGCATTTCTGTTGGGTGTGGGGTTTGTTTCTAAATTCAATTTCACAACTTCTACCATCTTGTTGGGGCTTCTCCTTTGCCTTTGGACGTGGGGTATCTCCCCAAAGTTGCTCCAGTGCTGTGCAGCCACTGCTCCAGCGCCTACCATCTTGCTGGTGTTTCTCTGCTCAAAGTGATATACATAGTACCAAAAATGTAATTGAACAAACGCACATTATTTTTGAAAAAATAATTTTTTTAGACCGTCTCAGTCCTCAGGAGGAGATGCAAATAGTTTTCAAAGCAAAACTTTCTTTTCAAGACTAATTCTTACTCAGTTTAAAGTTTTCCAAACAAGTAGGATATGAACATGAGGACACTGAAGTTTCTATCAGTATCTCAGTCCTGGAATATTCATCTATATATTTTGAAACTAAAAATGATCACACAAAATGTGAAATGCTTTCTTTGAATCAGAAACTGTAACACAGTGCAGTCCCTGCAAGAAAGCTAAGAGCTGTTCAAATAGAGCTCTCCAAAGTTATCAATATTTTTACCAAGTTAAAAATGATGAAAATCTTTGAAGATAAAGGAATCAAGGTAAAATATTTGATGATAGCTTATAACCATCTCTTTAACATTTTTCTGGCCTGAGCTGATTCAGAGAGAACTTTTATAGCAGCTGGAAAACTTTATACAAAAATATATCTATGACCAACAATGCCACCGTTGACACAATTTGTTTTTTAAACTAAATAACATTGTATATAATTAAAACTTATTCACATTAATGTTGTATGCTTTGTTGTTTTTGAATGATTATTTTACTTGTAATAGTTTATTTGCTCATAATTTTTATTTGAATGAGAATGTATATTGGAGTTTATATTTAACCAACATATTTTTAGTGATATTTTTTAAAAAGTATATTAAATATTTGAAATAAGTTAAAATTGTTTTACTCACTTTAAGAGTTTTGTGAATTATGAATACACACAGTAAAATACTAGTATTGATACCAGTTTAGAGTTATATAAAGAAACAGAGAAATGTAGCATTGTCATTCCAGCCAAGAGAGGAGCAAGTACACAGCTGTGCGATGCTGGTAGTGCCTACAGCATGCTGGAGTTAGCTTTTACTGGCTTGCAAGAACTAGTTGTTAAAGCTTCAAAAAACAGTGTAAGTCAGTTATTACATGGAATCATTATTAAAAAGTATGTGTAATATTTTTAAAAGTTGCCTTAATATTTCCAAAATAACATCAGTGATGTACATAGGAAAAAATAGTTCACCTTTTTCACATTAAGGGACATAAAGTTCACAATTAAGTTATACAAGTTTACAATTAAATACATTATTATCTTGAAAAGCAAAGATAATATTCAAGACATATCTTTCCTAGTTATTTTGCTACATTTTTCTATTATCTTTGCTGTCGGGGTTCTCTCCCTCTATTGTGTTATCATGGTGGACACACGAGATCGCAGCGTGATGCTGTGTGTATATCACTCCCGACTCTGTGTCAGTGACATCTTGTTGGTAGTTTGCAATTGGCCATTGTGGGTGTTTTACAACAGAAATTGGCAAATTCTATAAAACAGAGCTTGATTTATTGTTTTAATTACCTAGACTTAAGATAGTAATAGAGAAAATATTAATAATGTGATTAAATGTGAGAGTATGCTGTATTTGTAGTCATTAAATGGTGAATAGAACAAAAAAGAAGTACTCTTCCAGTATTAAAAGCTATTAAAAAGTCCTTTATATCATTGATGAATGAGTGAAGTTATGACATGCTTCATTATTTTATCTTACTTGTTAATGTAAAGGGAAACATTGATCAGCATTCCTATTGGAACTACAGTAGTTTGTCAATTGCAATTATAGGTTGGCTGTGAATATGAGTTCAGCAAAAAATAACAAAAGCATTCTGTGAAAATCAACAGACTACATAAAATTTATAATAAAGAGAATTTATAGTTTATTTTTTAATTGTAAAAAATTTTTAAATCATTTTAATAAAGTAATTTAAATAGTTTAAATTTATTTAAAATTTTAAGACATACATACCCCCTCAAGATGATTTTTTAAAATATTGATCAACACATCAATGGCAGTAGGTCTGTATTAAAAAATTTTTTTAACAACAATGTTAAATTATAGTTGATATACAAAAAATTGCATGTATTTAATGTGTAGGATTAATGGGTTTGAACATATGCATATATTCATGAACCATTATCACAGTTAAGGTAATAAACATATCCATCACATCCAAAAGTTTCCTCTTATCCCCATCTTTTTTTGTGGTAAGACCCCCTTAACTTGAGTTCTCTGAACAAATATTTTTTAGTGTACAAGACAGCATTGTTAAGTATAGGTACTATGTTGTAAATTGCAAACTGTGATAAATGCTATAAATAAAAATACAGGGATCTTTGATTGCTTTTAACAAGAAGACCAGATATAGTCCAACATTCATTGAAGACTTCCTTTTGGTTGTGATATTTGAACTGAAGTATGAAGGATGAGTAGAACAGAATGATACAAAACAAGGAGAAGCATTGGCAGCAATAACAGGAAAGAAGGCTAGTGTGTTTGGAATACAAATACTAGGGGCAGAAAGTGGCCAGAAATGAGAGTGGAAAGACATGCAGGGGCTAGAGGATCCAGAACTTTGAGAAACTATTGAGAAGTTGGAATAAGTGAATCACATGGCTTGATATGTTTTAAAAAGATCACTTTGGGAGGAAGCCATAATGTGGTCATCAGTAACTTAGAAGGGTAGCTGATGAAGGCAGTTCCGTGAGACAGCATGGAAGCTTAAGCCTTTGAGGATGGTGATTATACTGCAGAGTAGTAAATGTTTAGAGAGATGTTTAAGAGACAAGATTGATAGGACTTGATGATTTATTAGATACTGAGAATGAGGCAGAGGGCAGTTTCGAGAAGTTTTACTGTTTTTTGCCATGAACAATCAGAAGAATGATACCAGTCACTGACTCAGAGAAAAGTGACAGAGGGCCCAGTTTGAGTTCAAGTTTTGGACATTCTAAAATGTCCAAATGGAGCTTTTTTGAAATGGAGCTTCCCCAGTGGCTCAGGTGGCGAAGAAATCTGCTTGCAGTGCAGGAGACCCTGGTTCAATCCCTGGGTGGGGAAGATCCCCTGGAGGAGGTAATGGCAACATACTTCGGTCCGGTATTGTTGCCTGGAAAATCCCATGGACAGAGAAGCCTGGCAGGCTGCAGTCCATGGGTCACAAAAAGTTGGACATGACTTAGCAACTAAAGGATAACAACAAGTTTGAAGTGCTTTTGAGACCTCACAATGGAAATGTTGATTGTTAATTAGATATATCATGCATATGCTTTTTATATGGATTCTCTTTTCAGGCTGAGCTCTGAGGCTAGGAAACATGCATATCACTCAAAGTTCTTATTTTCCAGCAGCAGATACTCCAATGAAGCAGGAGTTTATTGAAAAAATATTGGATACCTGCTGGGTTTAATGGAAGGCTAGAACTCTAGGTATGGGAAAATGTTTCTAGGAACAAAGCTCCAAATCCTGTATCAGAACTGGTTGAATGAGGAGACCATGAAAGAATACGAATTATACTTGTACTGTTGCTCAACTTTTCCATAGACCTCTCTGTGCCCTGACCTTGCAGCCTCCATCTGCAGACAGTGTGAATGAGTCAGAGTCATGTATGGTTGCATTTGATTGCCAGAGCCTCACTCATAAGATTATTCTTTCTTTGCAAGAATGACTAGGAACGTGCAAGAATGAAAAAGCTATCATTTTCAGCTCCTGTAAGGGAAGAAGCTTTTAATCTGCCACAAGATATTAGAGACCCTGCACACAAACTAGAAAGAGGTTTAGATTTTGCAAGGCTAACATAAACAGCAAATTTCCCCTTACATGTATCTTAATCATCTTTGTGTGCTTAGAAACTTATGTAGCAGTTCTGAAATAATAATTTATTTTGAATTGAAAAGATCTTTAACAATTAAAATAATTCAGATAAAGATTTTCTGTTTATTTTGATCATCTAGACAGTCTATTACTAGATTATCATATGTCATTTTAATTTCTTTTTGTAAGCTAGTTTTACTGTGATAGTCCATTTTTACCATTATACTTTGGTTTTTAGAAAAATATTTATTTTTTTCAAAACAGCAATGTCTTTACATTTCTTATTTGAGGGATGTAGGACACATATCATTGCCCAAAATGGTTTAGACATTTTATTTAAGGAAAACATTTTTTCCATTTCTCCTTTCCTACCTGTGCTTTATAATGCTAAACAAATAAATAATATTTGACATTTCCTACTGTTCCATGGTGAATTTTTGCCCTAGAACTTATTTCACATTCCATCAGTCCCATTCAGATTGATGGAGTGCAATCATTTAGCACTTCCCTTGCCTTCTTCCTTTTTATGTTTTGGACCATCTAAGTTTTATTTTTCCCTTCAAAAATTTGAGAAAATAAATGGAAAAACTCTATATTACCTTCATAAGCTATAGTAGACGAGCAGCAAAGATTCTAGTTGAATCTTGCTTAATGACAGTGATGATTAATGAAGAAGCAATTCCTTATTAACTTGAGAAAGTAATTTTACCAGAACATTTATTCCTTAGACATGAAAATCAAACAGTTTTACTTGCTTATTCCCATTATACCTTTCATGTTTTAGTGTAAAAAGAAGACTTGTTTTTTTCTGCCCTCAGTGTTGAAGTTTTCACTGATACTTGAGTTTTTTCTTTTTATGATGGCAAGAACCATTGTTAGAAAGAAGAGGCATGCCATGTTATAACGCTACTTACCTGTCCATTTACTCCCGACTCTTGTGGTGGTTTGTAGAGTGTCACTTATACCAGAACTGCATATATTAGAATGTTCTTCCCTAAGTTAGCATTGGCCGAAAGAGGACTTTATGTAATTTTTGGAAGGCAGAAGTGAAGCAGTATCCATCTCCATAGGTCAACATGGTTAGATGCAGTGACTGAAAGATGCGGATGCACCTATGGGTGCTGGCAAGTTGCAGCTGGCTCTTGGTCTCCATCAGCTTTCCTTCTGATTACTGACCACAGTGACTCCAAGCCCACTCCCAACTCTGTCGTGGACTCAGAGAAGTAGTGTTACCTCAAGGTAGGGGTTCAGTTGCTTGCCACTCAAAAGCCAATAAAGAGGTCAGGAAAGGAAGAGAAAGTTGGTGGACAAGAAAGTTTGCTTTATTTTGGATGCTGGCATCTAGGGAGAAAGTGGACATCTGTCCAAAGGCTGACTACCCCCAGAGAAAATCAGTGGGTGAGAGCTTTATAAATAGAAGGAGAAGACTACATGCGGAAATAACACAGTTAGCTCTAACAGTCATCTTGAAATTGATCATGGGAGATCTTACAAGTGTCATCTTGGTTGTTTTACGTACAGTTAATCTTTAGTTTCAATGTCAATTTGTTTCCATTTCTTGAGGTCTATTCTAAAGAATTGAGGCAGCTTATATCATGGCTACAGTCTGGTCATCATGTAGGTAACTTCTCCACCTGGTTTAGTTTTAGTATGAACAGCTCAAGAGATATGGCTCAGAATATTATTTGTAGCCCTTGAGAAGGAATGAAAGATCCTTGACTACCCGTAATGACTACATTATTATCATTTGGTTTTCTTTGACAATTTTCCTCTGTTTCTGCATTTTCTCACTTCTCTGATTAAACTTATTCTTTGGCTAAAGTTTTCCACAGACAATAGGCAGACAGAGGACATGTGGGAGCCAGGACCATAAAGTCCTGCTTTGTTTCAGTAGCTGTAAAGTCCTTTCAAGTCCCATTTTAGTGGTTGGATATGCTTGGCTTTTCACATTGCCTGGCTGGCTGGTCACTCTCACTCTGATCCTCCAACTTTCTTCTTGAACCTCCTTTGCCCAGCGTTTCCTCTTATTGTGTTAGATCTAACTCTTATAATAAATCTCTTAGCCCAAACTCATGGTGGGTCTATTTTCTGGTTGAACTCTGACTGATTCAATTCTTCGTACTAAAACTTGAAGCTTGTTCTGATACCTTTTTCTTTGCTCTTTGTCTTTTATCATGAATTGCTTTTTTTCCCCTGGTAAGTTT
The DNA here is from genome assembly GCF_049115385.1 of Moschus berezovskii. Taxonomy (NCBI): domain Eukaryota; kingdom Metazoa; phylum Chordata; class Mammalia; order Artiodactyla; family Moschidae; genus Moschus; species Moschus berezovskii. Next base: position 25,284,812 of record NC_142462.1, on the reverse strand, counting down.
AAGATCTATCTCTTGACTGAAATAATTCTATAACAATTATTAGAAGAAAAAATTAATTTTTTAATTTTTCAAGAGTTATTTAGTGTTCTCATTCTGGTGTATTCTGAGTGCATAATGTCTGTATTATTTTTTTCTACAATTTATTAATTTGAAAAAGTTAGATAATTATATATCCCAGTGCAGTTGTGAGAGTGTTAATAAATGGTAAAGCATGTTATAATTGGTAGTTAAAAGTTTATTCTCTAGATATATATGAACTTTCTCTATACTGTACTTAGTAAGAAAAGATACATTAAAACAACAATAACAACAACAAAACCTGTTCTTCTTCCATTGTTGAGAACTTGGATGTGTTTATTCCACCATTTCTAGGCTGAAGATACATTGCTTAATTTAGAAATAAAAAAGTAGTAAAAATAAGTGAAATATATGAAGAGTGATGTGAAATAATGATGTTTATGAGGAAAAATTTGGCTCCTTCTTTATATGAGACATCAGTTCAGTTCAGTTCAGTTGCTTAGTTGTGTCTGACTCTTTGTGACCCCATGAACCACATCACGTCAGGCATCCCTGTCCATCACGAACTCCTGGACTTTACTCAAACTCATGTCCATTGAGTTAGTGATGGCATCCAACCATCTCATCCTCTGACGTCCCCTTCTCCCACCTTCAATCTTTCCCAGCATGGACAAATGTTAAATCAACTGTTATATATTCTTAATGGAATGTTATATAGCCATTTAAATGTTTATGAAAATGTTATAATAACTTGGAAAAATGTTTAAATATTAGTGGAAACAAGATGTGGAATATTACATATAAAAATCTGGAAGGATATATTTTAAAATATCAATAGTAGTGGGTTCATAAGTAATTCTTTTCCTTGTTTTTCTGTGGTTTCTAAATTTCCTGTTACCTTTTTAAAAAAGTATAAGCGTTATTTGAGAAGTTGTGAATTGCTCTTGAGAATGGTACTCTGCTGCTTATTCATGGGTGTGAATCCCACAGTAAAATAATAGAGAAGCCAAGAAATTGCTTGTTATTTCATTGGCATAGCTAAAGAGGAATGCGAGCAAACTTTTCTTAAATAGCTGGCATATATTTTATTCCTTCTTTTTTTCTCCTCCACAATTATTGCTAGGTGTAAAGGCATGGGCACCAGTGCAGCATTTCATTTTCTTCCGAGGATTGCATGCAATATTTATATATTATATATCATTACTTTGAAATCAGTTTATGATAAAGGAGCCAGAACTCTTTCACAGGACTGCTTCTTTCTGTTTAAAGAGGGATCTTTTCATTGGAGTGTAGTAATGGCTGTAGTACTTTGGCAAATAGCTATAAAACATGAAAACGTCCTCCTCTCTTGTATTAATCCATCAGGAAGCTTTCAGGGATTCTTCTTGTCTAAAATATTCATAGGCAGAAAAATGTCCTGAATGCCCTACAGAATTTGTGCAGAGCCAGGGGGATGATTGATAGTGAAGCTCTGTTCTGAGTCACTCACAGTATGTAATTCTATTTGTCTTGCCAAATACATGAGAACAGGCAACTCATAAAAGGTAAAGGTAACAGACACTGTATTTTCTTACATTAAAAAAAAGATCTTAGTGTCTCCACTTCACTGTACTCCACTGCATATGGCAAAGTTTTACTAAATAAAATAAAAGCTAGTTGAGTCATTCTTTGTAGTGTGATATAGTTTTATTAAACTGATGTCATTTATTATATTGCACATTTCTTTTTGGTAGATATTTGCCTTCATGGGTGTATCTTAAGCAAGTGGTGTTCAAAAGCTTAGTTAAAGAAAAACTAGGCAGGGACCTGCTAAAATCAGGGTACACAGTAGATATTCAATACATCCCTTAGTGAAGAAAAGTCACTATCCATCTTCCAGTATTTCTGACATTCGTGTTTTTAAGATATCATTCAGTTTTCCTTTAAATCATTGTTAAAACTTAAATTCTGTTCAGGTGAATCTTGTAAAGTCAGGTAATGCAATGGATAAGCAACAGATGATACTGCAGCTCCTAGCTGGATTTAGCACTTTGGACTGCTCTTACTTCCTGGGGGCATGAGTCTGTCATTTGCACCTGTTCACAAGGTTTGACTGAGTTTTGACTGAGTCAGGGCCTTGGAATCAGCTCTGGAGTCCTTGCTTTTGGTTTTCATGCTTCAGTTTATAACTTTTCACTGTTTATGTTGATTACTGTGCTGCATTCTATCCATAATCATTTGCAAAGTATTGGAAATATAGGATAAGTTAATTACAGTGCTTGTATTTTGGCTTTCTTTAGTGAAAAGATACTGGATATACAAAAACATAGTATCACTGTGAAGAAATTCTTGATGTATGAAAACATTGAAGTCAATTGGGACCTTCTACCTACGAGGAAGAGATATTTGAGCCAAGAGTTGATTGTAAGTGTGTATAATTTGGTAGACTAATCAGTTAAAGAGCAGGGACCATATTTCAGCATTATTCAATTTTTGCTGTGCACATAATAGGAAATCAATAAACAATGCATTAAGCAGAAACCCGGAAAAGTCTTATACAGGAGTCAATAATCATTTAGGCAGAAATTGCCAACTGGTGGTTTTTCCACAGGAGACTCATTAGACCTTGAAGTTTGGGTATTTGACTGGTCTGTGTTACATTTTTTTTTATTAAGCTGTCTTCCAATAATATCTCATGCTTTAGCATAGTCTTTGTCTTTATTTTTGGCATACAAAATATAGCCACCTCCCAATCTTCGGACACACAACAAATTTGCCCAGAAATTGATCCACTAGGCAAATAAAAAATTTGCTGACATAGGTAACCAAAGATGTATATGCATGTCTAACCTATCCAGAAAACATCTTGTCAATTGTGATTTGTTGAGAATTTTTGCGCTCTTCCCATTGAGGTGATGAAAAGTTGCTTTTCAAGTGGTGTGAAAACTAAGTGGAATTTGTAGTTCTCTAAGTCTATTAAATTTTTAAACAAACACACAAACAAAAAAGCATGCAGAGGGGCAAAGGTAGAATAGACTGCTTATAAAAATGTTTAAACCTTTATTTGTAGTTTAAAATCAGCATAAGAGGAACATAATGTGGTTTAAATTTTACAGAAATCATATTATTAGGTGCTGTTTTAGGAGTGGGGTGTATAAGTGGAAAGAAGAACATAAATTTGGAGGTTATTGCAGAACTCAGGACAGACGGCAGTGAAGCTGGAGAATAGTGGACTAATTCAGGATTATTTTTGGAGGTAAAATTGATAGATCTTGATGGTGGATATTAGAAAGTGAAGAGGAGCTGTGATATTTAAAAAATGCAGTAAAATTGTATGATATTGAAATGTGTACTGACTTGTCTGGATTTAATTTGAAAATATGAAAAAAGATGGCAAAGCGTTTGCTTCTAAATGATTGACCTTCTACTTTTAAGTAGACATGAACTTAGTTGATGAACTCTTTTTGATCAGATAAATTAAAAGAAAGCAGTAAAGTTAATGATTATAAGAACAGGTTTAGGACTCAGACTGCAAAGGATGAATCCCAGTTCAGTCAGGAGCTGTTGCTGCTGCTAAGTCACTTCAGTCGTGTCCGACTCTGTGCGACCCCATAGACAGCAGCCCACCAGCCTCCCCCGTCCCTGGGATTCTCCAGGCAAGAACACTGGAGTGGGTTGCCATTTCCTTCTCCAATGCAGGAAAGTGAAAAGTGAAAGTGAAGTCGCTCAATCGTGTCCGACTCTTAGCGACGCCACGGACTGCAGCCTACCAGGCTCCTCCATCCATGGGATTTTCTAGGCAAGAGTACTGGAGTGGTTTGCCATTGCCTTCTCCACAGTCAGGAGCTAGTTGTGTGAATTTTGGGATATTACTTTTATTTTCTATCCCTCAACATCCTCGTTTCCAATTGTACTTATCCAGAAGGTTGTGGCTAATAAATGAGGCAATTCATCTATAGTACTTGGTTTACTGTGGCACAAGGTACACAATCAATTGCAACTATTATTATTATTATTTTTAATAAAATGGACAGTTCAAAGAACCACTCTAGATGGTTGAGAAACAAAAAAAGGTGTTATCAGATATGTGGATGTTTGAGGTGTACTGGGGGTGAATTCCCTTAATTTTATTCTCTTCTCCTCAAGTTCAAATCTTTTAGGCTATTCATATCTTTTGCAGAAATGAGTATCTGCCTTTGAAATATCTTGCTCACATGGAAAATTGAAAGTATATAGAAACATTTTTAAACAGTTAAATTTACCGCTGAAATTTTTATATTTTAAAGCCTTGAAAAAAATGGCTACTAATCTTTGCTGATAATCCACATTGGTCATACAGCCTAAGAGCCACCTTTTACAGCCGCACTTGGTTTCTCTCTAGTTCTTCTATTAACTGGTATTTCCCTGGAGAGCCTAATTCCCTAAACGTGGTATGAGCTGACAACATGGATTTAAAAGCAGAGGATCAGGGCTGCTCTGATTATTGACGTCGCCACAAGGGAGGTTCTGGCAACAGAATGGGTCGTTTCTGTCTGTCGCTATGGCTGCCCCTCTGAGGGGTACTTAAGAGCAAGAGCCATATTGATGGGAGGTAGTCTCATTAGCGCTGCAGCCATCATCAATTAAAACTTGTCCTTGCCAAGGATAGTTCCTCTTCCCTCCACTTTGCTTGTAGTCGTGCAAGTGTCTGTTTTTTTTTAGAGTGTCTTGATTTGGCTCTCTTTTCTCATAGTTAACAGAGGAACAAACAAATAGTATTTGCAACAGCAAGAACAACAGTAATGCTTATTGCTGCTGCTGCTTAGTCACTTCAGTCGTGTCCGACTCTGTGTGACCCCATAGACGGAAGCCCACCAGGCTCCCCAGTCCCTGGGATTCTCCAGGCAAGAACACAGGAGCGGGCTGCCATTTCCTTCTCCAATGTGTGAAAGTGAAAAGTGAACATGAAGTCGCTCAGTCGTGTCCGACCCTTAGCGACCCCACGGACTGCAGCCTCCCAGGCTCCTCCATCCATGGGATTTTCTAGGCAAGAGTACTGGAGTGGCTTGCCATTGATAATGCTTATTGAGGTCTTATCTATGTTACAAAATTGAAACATTTTAAAATGCAATTTGAAAGGTTATTTTCCATTTACAGTATTACAAAATATTGGCTTTATTCTTCATACTGTACAATACATCCTTGAGCCTATCTTACCTCCAATACTTTGTACCTCTTATTTCCCCATACTAACCCTTCACCCTGTAACTACCACTTGTCTGCTTTTTATCAATTTTGTATATTCATCTTTTGTGACCCTTGGAAAGGAGAAGAGAAATTGTTTATATATGCAAGTAAGTACCACACCACTGTCCTATTTCATTCTCTTGTCCAGCTTTTATTTCTCCTTCTTGTTGTTGTTTAGTTGCTAAGTCTTTTCCGACTCTTTGCAACAACATGGACTATAGCCCACCAGGCTCCTCTATCCATGGGATTTCCCAGTCAAGAATACTGGAATGGTTGCCATTTCCTTCTCCAGGGATCTTCCTGACCCAGGGAAGATCCCACATCTCCTGCATTGCAGGAGGGAAGAGTCTCCTTCAGTTCAGTTCAGTTCAGTCGCTCAGTCGTGTCTGACTTTTTGCGACCCCATGAATCACAGCACGCCAGGCCTCCCTGTCCATCACCAACTCCCGGAGTTCACTTAAACTCATGTCCATTGAGTCGGTGATGCCATTCAGCCATCTCATTCTCTGTCGTCCCCTTCTCCTCCTGCCCCTAATCTTTCCCAGCATCAGAGTCTTTTCCAGTGAGTCAACTCTTTGCATGAGGTGGCCAAAGTATTGGAGTTTCAGCTTTAGCATCAGTCCCTCCAATGAACACCCAGAATTGATCTCCTTTAGAATGAACTGGTTGGATCTCCTTGCAGTCCAAGGGACTCTCAAGAGTCTTCTAAAAACACAGAAAGGCTATTGAACATGCAGCTGGGGATGCCTGATTGGGTTTTGGATTTAGAAAGGGAGTGGTTTGAAGACTGAGAGTATTTATATAAGAGAGATTATGTGGATAGGTTTCTCTGTGGCTCAGTGGAAAAGAAACTGCCTGCAATAAAGGAGATGCAGGTTTGATCCCTGGATTGAGAAGATCCCCTGGAGAAAGAAATGGCAATCCACTCTAGTATTCTTGCTTGGGAAATCCCATGGAGAGTGGAGCCTGGTGGGCTACAGTCCATGGGGTCACAAAGAGTTGGAGAACACTTAGCGACTAAACAACAGCAACAGCAAATTATTTGAATAGGAGGCACTTCAGGCTGTGGTGTTGTCTATAAGCAGTCCCAGTGTGTTTGTGTAATGCAACCAAACAATTTTGACTTCAGTGTCCCAACTTGGACTTTTGCTTTGAAGCTGGTTTAAGACTGAGCAGCAAAGCAGAACCAAGACTATATGTAGCTTGGACATGCTCTGTGCTTTCAAGAATCCAGGTGTGACATTCTTTTTCTAAATTAAGGAATCATGGTCATGGGTACATTTACTCAAGTAAATGATATGATGAAAAGACTGCATGAGCCATTAGTTCAGTAGCAAGGATTCAAATAAGAAAAAATATGACATATATATAGATATGATATATAAATGTAGGCAGATAATAGAAGGTTTGAGGGGAATGAAAATAACACTTCTTTGGGGTTTGGCTAGCCACTGAGGTTTTATTTAGTGGAGGCTGTTTGGAATACTATTGGGGTTTTGGTTTTGCTGGGTAGGGTATATCAGTTGGGGAATTTGAATATATCAGCTGAGATGGGGAGAAGTAGGGTTAGCTGGGATGGATAGTGCTGTGAGAATTATTTTTTCCCTTTGTGACTGTAGTATAACTTTTCTCCCATCTTCTGATGAACATTTGATTAAAATATTCCTTTGATACTGAATTCCTGTTTTATTAGGTGTGTCATGCACTAACATGGGTTTGAGGAGCACTCAGGGTAAGAGCCTCAATGGTGAAACTGTCCTTATTTACAGTTTGCATCATGAGGCAAAAGAAAGATCTTGAAGTGCACTTCCTCCCACTGAGTGCAGGGAAGAGAAGGAGCCCAGAAAACATTCATTAGTGGGCTCTAATGCCTTTCCCAATGCCTGCCATATGAACGTTTGTGGAACAAATTTTTATACATTGAAACTAATGTAAAGAAGGTGGTTGGAAGTGGACACACTGAGAATTTGCTTCAAGAAAATCCCCTCAGTGTTTGGGAGTGAAATGTGCCCATGTTCACTCTGAGCAAGTGAAGTACTTGGAAGGTGTATGTATGCACTCTTGCATGTGTATGTGTGTTTTGAGAATTAAAAATATGCAATGAGAATTAAAAATATGCAAGCACTCTGCAGAAAATTTCATTTCTGTGGTTTAAGAATAAAACCAGCAAACCAGTGGATTTGTAGTACTTGTACCTCTAGTATTAACAATTTCCATTTGATTTCTTAAGACCATTCTTCCGTTTCATGTTGGAGAGATGTTTTACTGTGGATGCAGTGGTGGGTTATGCAGGGTATCTTTGGTTAGTAAAGGGCAGGATAATAATCCATACAGACTGTATCTTGATTAGTAATATATTGCTTTCCTTTGAAGAACATGAAATGGTGACTTTAAACCATTTTGTTTTTGATAAAGCAAGCTAAGTTTCTTTCAAGGATCTTCATCACAAGTGAGAACAAACAGGAATAAAACAAAGGCTAATGTTTTTCTCCTTTTCATTTTTTTCATTTATACTCTTTTTGGCTATATTGATGAAAAAATAGATTGGAACCTAGTCGATTTATTAATTTAACCCTGATCAATGTGGATTGCTTGCAGGACTAGTTAATGAGGAGAGTGACCAAAATGAATGGATTTTGAATAGCCAAATCTACATCATTCACCTTAACACAGACTTATCTTTGTTTTAAATAATCAATTTGGCAACGAAGCAGGTATTCTTAAAGGGCAAAGTCCTTTTTCTCATTCTTGTAGACATTGCCACTTTAATTCTAATTGTCTTTTTATGTCCAAAACTAGATGAAATAATGTTTGAAACATTTGATTTCCTGAAATAAAGCTAGAAATATTGGTACTGGTATAAACGTAAGTGAAATCCAACAAAGCTTTAGCAGACAATAGCATTTTAAGTTTCATTTTTCTTGTCCCTTCTGGAAAGCTATGTGATGGAGAAAAGAAGAAAATGTGTGATGGAGAATGAGGTAATGATGATTGGGTGTGTATTCCAATCACGAATGTTATGCTTTTAAAGGAGAAATATATGCGTGTGCGTGTGTATGTGTAACATATGTGTATATATGCACACATACACAGAGGTGTCAAAACAACATTGACTTGAAGCCAGTAATGTGGCTAAGAAGCGCTTCTCATTTGATGTCTATAATAGAGTGAAATTCACCACTTTGAAATTGTATCAGAAATGAGACTTCATCTTTTCATCTTCTGTAGATATCTTCTAATCTAGATATAGCATCTGACACCATCCTATTCTGATAACTTCTCTTTGATGTTTTCCTTCTTTCCCAGTTTGTTACAGTTTGGTATAGCTCATAATATGGATTTAAAGATGCATTTCACCTTCTTTCCAGAGAGTATTGTTACCTTTTAGCAACTCTTTTGTTGGATACAGCAGAAGGCAACTTGCCATATTTTTATTTTGAGGTGAATCCATTTACAACAGCCTACTAGCGATTTGTAGCTGAAAAGAATAAAATTGAAGGAACACACTTACAAAAGAATTTTTCAGTCCCCAAGGAAAGGAATCTTACACCTTTACTGTGTATAACTCCCTCTGGGATCCTGATGCATATCATTTACATTGACATAGGTGGGTACTCTGTTTCTTTTAAGTCTGTGTTTATATAGTAATGTACTTCTTTCTTCTGTGAAGGTAAAGAAGGGTTGATACAGTGCATGGGAATAATTCTGATAGTCCAATTGGAATATTCCTCATAGTTACAGAATATCAGGAGCTGTAGAAAGAACTTGAGCTACATATGTTAGTTGTTCCAAAAATCACCAGGTAGAAAACAGGACTAATCAAGGGGATCCTCAGAGAATGGTTGATGACTGAGATTTGATTCCCAATATGCCTCAAGATTTAGTTCTAATTAAACTAACATGAGCAATAAAACAATGAAGTGAGTAGTGTTTGATCAGGGATTAATGGACAAACATGAAAAGAAGGGGAGAAATGAAGGAAATATGGCAGTTCTATAGTTAGGTAAACTGTTTCCTGTTGCAGCAAACTTTAGAAAAAGTCAAATACAAGATCTAAAAAGGTGATTTTTCCTTCTCCAGGGGATCTTCCCAACCCAGGAATCAAACCTGGGTCTCCTGCATTGCAAACAGACGCTTTACCCTCTGAGCCAGTAGGGAAGCCCTTAAAAAATGTGTGTGAGAGTTGGACTGTGAAGAAAGCTGATCGCCAAAGAATTGATGCTTTTGAACTGTGGTGCTGGAGAAGACTCTTGAGAGTCCCTTGGACTGCAAGGAGATCAAACCAGTCCATTCTAAAGGAGATCAATCCTGGGTGTTCATTGGAAGGACTGATGCTAAATCTGAAACTCCAGTACTTTGGTGACCTCATGCGACGAGTTGACTCACTGGAGAAGAGTCTGATACTGGGAGGGATTGGGGGTGGGAGGAGATGGGGACGACAATGAGATGGCTGGATGGCATCACCGACTCTGTGGACATGAGTCTGGGAGTTGGTGATGGACAGGGAGGCCTGGCGTTCTATGATTCATGGGGTCGCAAAGAGTCGGACACGACTGAGTGACTGAACTGAACTGAACTGAATTAGGTTTAAAGAATACAGTCCAAGAATACAGTGTAGGTACATTTTGGTAGCCTAATCTCACCAAAAATAGACTGTTTAAAGGAGGGTTTCTCTACAGAAATCTGCCAAATACAGTATCAACTGAAGCAAGTCCCATATTCCTGTTAATATCACTTACTACAAGAAACTCAAAGCCCATCTGGATTATTTATTGCTTAGATTCTATGCATGGCTCCATGCAGCTTCTAAGTAGAATCCCATTTCTCCCTTTCCTCTATTTCTTAAAACTCTTCTGCCATCTAGAATACATTTATCATAAGCAAAGGTATCTTACCTTTAAAGCTCAGTATTGTTCCTGTCCCTTTTTTTTTTTTTTGCCGTAACTGAAGTTCAATACTGATGGTCATGTTTCGCCTCTGTCCTTCTAGATGGGTGACTGCTTCCTTTCCCATACTCTGTGAACCAATGGTCTGGGAAATGGTGTAGATATACTACTTGCTCTTCATTGTTGTTTTCAAATTTTTCACCCTTTCTGACTCTAGAGAGTCACAACTTTAAAACTCATATCATCAGATTATAATACCCACTGCCCCCTTGCACAGTTATTTGAAGACCCCAAGTTTCTTCTTAACTCTATGAAGATTTCAGTATCTGGATTACTATCATTCTCTCTAGATTACCCCATTCACAATTATGATTGGTTCAATAACCCATGTGGAAGACCTTTTTAATGCCCTTGTCGTCTTTATTCTTGTTTATTCCTTCTCCTATGGTCTTGTCTCCTTCCTACATCAGCTATTTATCATCATTGTTACACTCTTGACCACTGACTGCTTTCCATCTTAAATCTTAATGTCAGTATTTCTGCCTTCTGTGTATCTAGTTTGTTCCCTCTAATATATGATTTCTAAGAAATACCTTGAGACATACAGTCTTTTGGTTACATAACTTAAAAAATGTCTCTCAATGTAGTGGCTACTAGAATGCACCTTGCAGGCCTTCTGTAACAGGGACCAAATTGACAGAGGACCCCAGCAGCTGCATTGGCCACCTGAAATGAATTGCTGCATTTTTGTCGAGGCCAATGTCTGAGTTGGTGGGCATTTTAAAGCAGACCCATTCTTGGGAGACATGCATCTCCTCTGTCAACTTTGGCTCAAGGTCTTTGATGGCTTGCTGAACTTCCCTTAGACTGAATGGCAATCTAGTGTACTTACACCCAACCTTCTGTCCCATGCATTGGATAGATTGCATCATGATGTGGCAGTTCTTGTCCTCTCCGCCTCCATTCCTATTTTCTTTTACAGAAGCATTTTCCCTATAAAATTTTTTTACTTTTAATCCCATTTATATCTGATTCTTGGCGGAGTGGGACTGCTCACTCTGTTCACACCCTTACTTCCATCTTTCCCCATGTTAGACTCCATAGTTCACTCACTTTTGTATTCCTTCAACTCTGCTTCGCCTTTTCCACTTTCTCTTACTTGCCTAGCAAACCCCAAATACTTCCTAGAGTCAGTGGTTTGACTACTCTGTGCCTGCATCTATGTAGTTGAATATGTTGGACACAAAACCATTCTGAATTATCTCATTTAACGTTCAAGACCAGCAGTGTTTGAGGGTGATCTGATTAGTCCTTCCTATTTTGTATATGGCTTTGTGGACTGTTGAAGAGCTTTGGAAGATATAATCAAGAACTAATGTTTTAAAAGGATTCTTCAGGTAGATGGATGGATAAATGACTCTAGTGGGTTATGGCAGAGGTTATTTACTTGCCTCCCCATGTTTATTCTATCTCCCATTAATATTTAGCTGATCACTTGGTTACCCAAAATTAAGACTGCACTTTCCAGCACTCTTGCACTTATGTGTGGCAATGAAGCCAAATTCAGCCCTAGGAATGCACATTGAAAATGTTAAGTGCAACTTTCAGAAACTGACTTTTAAAAGAGGAAGACTTTCCTCTTCAATCTTACTGGCTACATGTGAATCAGGTATGAACTTATGGCTGAAGCTTGAGTGAACATCCTAGACTGTGAGGGAAGTCTTCATCATGGAGCAACATGATAGGGGCTGGGTCACTGATATCATAGAACATCATACCAGCCCTGAACTTCCTCTAGCTTGACTATTTCACATGTGAAAAAAGAAAACTCCTGTCTCATTTAAGATCCCATTTTTGGGGATATTCTGTCATATATACCGATGCCTAATCCTAACTGATACAAGACGAAGTGAGGACATAGGAGACCTAATGTGAGGTCATTTCACTAACCCAGGTGAAAAAAAGCAGTGGCGTGGATCAGGTGGCAGCAGTGTAAGTGGTAAAAATATTCAGGTTCTGAGTGTTTAATGCAGTAGAATGTTTACTTGTGATAAGTGAAAGATTAAAAAAATGTCAAAATTATCTAAAATCGAGAGGTGTGAACATAGGTAACCAGTGGGCATTAAACAAAGAAAATGGAACAACAAGAGGAGAAATAGTTTTGGAAGGAAAAAGAATAAGCTCACTTTAAACATCATGGTTCTCTGTTTGAAGTGCTGCCAGGATCTCATGGAACTGTTCAAGGTCTCTAAAACTTTCAGATGTAGTAGTTCTGTGGATTATTCCCTTCAAGCTGACAGGTGGTCATAAAAGCACACAGACTAAGGCAAAAGAGAAAGGTGGGGCCGGGATACTATTATCTGGATTAATTCCATAGTGGGGATATCCATAGTTAGAGAGCTTTATGTGGCATTGAAGTATGCTATGAAAAGATGCACTAACCTTTGCTCAATTGTGAAATTAGACACTGGCTGCTTTCTGTTTGGCTTTGTTTCCCTATTTAAAAGAACATGTTCTTTATTTATGAAGGGCTGGAATCCAAATTCTCTGCAATGAAATTATTTTGGTAACTTTGGCCGAGTATTGTAGGGCCTAGAGGTTATATCACAGGATTATCACCCACCTGGCACAACAGTTCAGGAAAGCCTTTTATGCGAAAGGCCAAAATTAGCACAGGAACCAGTGAAGAATATAGCATAATTTCTTTTTTTTTGCACCCAGGGAACAATCTTTCTGTGTGGATATGTTGGCAAAATGATGCTTATATCTGGGCCTACTTGGAAAGTTAAAGTGAAAAGTTTCTGTTTGGGGAGTAAAAAGTACAGCTTAAAGTAATTTTTTTCAAGAAGTCTTCTTGCCTTGAATATGAATGATCCTCTTATATTTGTTTATTGACAGTATGGTCTGGCATACAGTATAGTGCAATATGAAACCTTGTACATACCAAAATCTTTTTTTTTTTATGTATTGCTATTGGATTTTTGTTTTTTGTTTTTAATTTTTAAAATTTTAATTGGAGGCTAATTACTTTACAATTTTGTATTGGTTTTCCCATACATTGACATGAATCCCCCCCCGGTGTATACGTGTTCTCCATCTTGAACCCCCCTCCCACCTCCCTCCCCATATCATCCCTCTGGGTCATCCCCGTGCACCAGCCCCGAGCATCCTGTATCATGCATCGAACCTGGACTGGCGATTCATTTCACATATGATGATATACATGTTTCAATGCCATTCTCCCAAATCATCCCACCCTCACCCTCTCCCACAGAGTCCAAAAGACTGTTCTATACATCTGTGTCTCTTTTGCTGTCTCGTATACAGGGTTATTGTTACCATCTTTCTAAATTCCATATATATGCGTTAGTATACTGTATTGGTGTTTTGAATTTTGAAAATAAAATTACAGTTGAGATGTAACTAATAATTTTGGAACATTTATAATTTTCTTTTAAATTGTTCAATAGAGGCAACAAGTAAAGGTGAAAAAAGTATGGATTTGGGCATCAAACTGAAAGGGCTTTGAATACCACTCTGCACTTACTACCAGTGAGACCACTTGGTGTATCTAAATAAAGGAAATCACTCCTAGGTTATAAGATTGTCAGGGTTAAATGAGGCCATGCATATAAACTATATTTTATATGCAGTGTGCAATGCAGGAGAGCCAGGTTTGATCTCCTACTATGTGTGAGCTACTTTCTTGATGAATTAAAAGAGATGAAATTACCCACCTGAGCATACAACCTATTAAGTGTGAGAATGATGTTATTATATGAATGTGGTGGTGAGTTCATGCTCAGCTGTGTCTGACTCTGACTTTTTTCCCACTGGGAAGCCTGATGTTATTATACGAATAACCTTTAATGTGATCTAATTTTTCAAATGGATCATTTTCCAAACCTTAACACTCTGACAAGTAATGAATTATTGTGGCATCCTTCACAACTAATTGAGATATTTTAGTATGTTACAAATTTGGAGTTGAAATCTAATCTAACGCATCATGATTTATGCTAAACCCACCTATATGGGGTATCAATAAAACCATAACAGATGATAGCCAACAGATATAATATCTGATTAACAGGTAATCACAGTATAGGTAGTGTGTGGTTAGGATGAAATAAGTCCTTCAGGACAGCTCTGCTTCTTTCACATTCTGACCTGAATTTTTAATCAAGAGAAACCCAACTTGAAACTAACGTGCATTCTTTTGGCTACTTTAACTTGTGTCGCCTTAACCCACTGCTTCCCTTGGAGGGCCTCTGTTGATTCCACCAGGACACTGATATTCCTTGTTGGATAACTGTGTCTGATGGCAGTCTTCCTGTGGGAAGCACTTTTGCCTGGTGAGAGTGCTGTCTTTGCCCATCTGCTTGTATATATCAGTGTGCGTTTTGACATGAATGTGGGAAGCCATGCTTGTGACTGTGGTACAGAGATCAGCTCAAGGGGTTCTAGAAATGAATCATGGCAGCAAGGTGGGTAGCCTTAGAGGAACTTAAGCAAAATAGAGTAAAACTACATAGACTCAGAAGAATGTTTTGGGTAGAAATGAAGTAGTTTGTGGATTATTTTTCTTTCCTGTAAAGATCAATAAGAAATTTTTAAGAATGCGGGTTGATTTGTTACAAAGGACACATTGTTTAAGAACACAAACAGATTATTTTCTTTTGAGTTCTCAATGTTTAGCTCTTTTTCATTCTGAAGGATGGGACTTATCAGAGAATCTTCCTAGAGCCCTTTTATTGTCTAATTTGGCTCTACCATGGAACAGTTTTGATTTCACAGCAAAAGGTAAAATCGCAGGTGGTTACACAGGTATTTCCAGGGTATCATAAGGAATGAGAAAATACCACAAAGTGCCAGTATCCTAGTTACTTTAGGATTTTGGAGGCATCTATTGGTCATGTTAAAATCTCTTTTATGACAATGGAAGCACAAGGAGCCACTGGAGTAATAAGGAAGCCAGTGTCCCTGAGAGATAGGAAAAGAAAGACGTATAACAATATCAAGCTTAAGGAGCAGTTGGTAATATTAACTGAGATCATGTGATTGTGTGTGTATATAAAGCACTCAGTACATCTTTAGTTGGTACTCAAAGCATGTAGTTGTCTCTCTACTTCTGGTTTTAGGTAAGTAATCAATCCCATTTATATTTCAAGTTTCTTATTTTTTTAAAAAAATTAAAAAAAAATCACAAATGTTTTAGATAGGCAAGGGATTGTGTGTGTGTATGTGTGTGTGTGTGAAAGCTGGAAAATTCATCAGAGCATGTTTTAGATATTTTTGAACAGGTTTGATGTACAGCAGGAACTTTTTTTCTGAGCCAGTGGAATATTGCCTTCTAAGAAATGTCATTTGGTTGTTCTGAGGATTAAATGACGTATTGTATGTAGAGTATGCAGTAAACAGAAAAATGACAGTCAATTTGCATTTGAAGCTAATTCTAGTACTAGCCATGTTCACCTCATAGTGTTGTGAAAATACAGGTTGGTACGTTGTAAATTATAAAGTATTATGTAAATATGGTATCATCTTCTGTAGCTTGCTTTCCTTTAAATTATGCAATACATACATAAAGTGAATATATCTAGTGTGTCATTTGTTTAGATTCCTCAGTGGTTTGTTTTTAAGGTAATATATTTCTTAGGAGCATATTTTTGTTGGAAACAAAGGTCTCAAAAATATACTGGATTAAAATGTGATATGTGCTTTTGAGAAATTGTGTTTAACTAAAATTAATAATTATTCTAAACAGAATGAAAGTCTCATTTTTAGCAGGAGTGTTTGCCTTCCTTATAAGTGCTTTATCTAAAAAGCTTTGGAGAACTTATATTTTAGTTTGTAAGATTGTGACATACTTCTCTTTTGATCATTTCTTGATTTTCTTTTTTTAACTCTCCTATGAAATAAATAGTCCTAACTCAAAGGATGGATAATCTATCTTCTTCAGGAACTATAGCAATGAATGTTTGAAAGCCAGGATTTAAAAATATTCTTTCAGACTACATGCTTAGTGAAAAAAAAGTAAACAAAAGCAAGGATCTTTAAAAAAAAAAATGTGGTCTGTATTTCTTCACTACAACAGAAAAAAAAATCAAACTATATTTTCAGAACACCAGAGAGCTCTCTGTGAGAGTTGGCAAATGCATCAAGGCATTGTTTGTAGATATTATTTTTGATAGGTTTGATATACAGCATAGTTTTCCCAGCCAATGAAATATTGTCTTCTTACAAATCTCATCAGGCCAGCAGTGCTGCTGCTATGGGCTGGCTTATCAGCTCCAGCCAGAGTCTGCTGCACTTGCACGCACCTTCATAGCCTAAGAGGAAAATAAATTGTACCCAAGCAGTTAATAAGAAAGAATTATTGTGAGTGAGATGCATGACATTACGAGTGAGCATCGTGTTTTACAGACTAAATGTTGATTTGCCAAAGGAAAAAAAACCCTCTTTATACATGAAATGAAAATTTCATTTCAAAATAGTCATTTTAAGTGCATGTGTGGATTTCCTAGCTCAGGAATTGAATATTATCTATTTTTGACGTGTCTTGGGGATAGTACTGAAGAGGTAATTCCCACTTTCTGTGTTTTGCTAATGGATATTTTTATTCATTCCAGGTATTTAATGAAACATCTGTTTTTATTTATCGTAGCAGATATACAATACCTATAGGTACAGAGAATATATGTTTTAAAACATAAAACGTAGGAACATAATGTCTACTAACTTGACTGAATTGCTTATGTGGAGTCTAATGTTCTTATGGCTTTTTTCAATTGTTTGGGTCAGTATTTCTAATGTCAAAATATTTGTGCATGAAGAGCCTGATTAGTTAAATTTAAAAGGTGTTAACTGTTAATATAGGCTTCCCTGGTGGCTCAGAGGTAAAGAATCTACCTGCCACTGCAGGAGACATGGGTTTGATCCCTGGATCAGGAAGATCCCCTAGAGACAGGAATGGCTTTACCCACTGCAGTATTCTTGCCTGGAGAATCCCATGGACAGAGGAGCCTGGTGGGCAATAGTCCATGAGGTCACAAAGAGTCGGATGTGACTTAGTGACTAAACAATGACTGTTAATATAAAGTATGATCTTTTCTAAAAAAGGGACATGAAGTCTTAGTCCTTGTATTCTAATTAGTTAAGGCCTCAGAAATTTGTTATTTGATTATAGTCGAGGAGGTGAAATAACTTTCATAACATCATAGAACTATTGCTTGAAGGAATTATACTTCAAACCGAGAGCTGTCCAGTTCTTCTCAGAAAATGCATATTTTGACTTAATTTTGCTTACTATGTGTTTAGAAACAGAAGAAACCCTATATTTGGTAAGATAACACTATTTGCTGTAGTAAATCAATGCCAAATTTTTAATAGTTTGACCCAACAAAAATACATTTATTTCTCATTGAGAATTCACTATGGATCCATGTAGCCTATGAGCAATTCTCTTCCACCCAGTGATAGAGGGACTCAGGGCTCTTTTATTTGTGGTTCCACCATCCATTATGGCCTCAAAGTCATCTGGCAGGTTGGGGAAGAGGTACTGGAGAAGAAACACCTGATTTTAAAAAATCTGGCCTGGAAGAGACATACACCATTTCTGCTGCTATTCTATAGGTGAGAATGAGTCAACACACCAGAATATAAGAGAGACTGAGTGTGGCAGGAAGAATTTTTGGATAACTTCTTAAAGATGTCTCACTCTAACTCACGGAACCTGTGAAAATAATGAGGCATCACCCCCCATGATAATATGTCTACTGTGAAGTTGACTTTAAGGTAGAGATGATCTTGGTGGGTTTGATCTAATATGAGCCCTTAAAACCAGAGTGCTTTTTCTGCCTGAGGACAGAAGAGGAAATCAGAGACACTTTAAGCATAAGGTGGAATTTGACAGGTGTTGTTAGCTTGAGTGTAGAGGGAGTCACTGGAGAAGGAATGGTGGCCACTTCTAGAATCTGAGACAGCCTTCAGCTGACAGCAAAATGGGACCTCCTTCCTGGATCTGTAGGAACTGGATTCTGCCAACAGCCTAAATGAGTCTGAAAGGGGCTTCTTCACTAGAGCTCCCCAGTCTGGCTGAAACCTTGAGAGACCCTAAGCAGAGGAACTAGTTGAGTCACATCAAACTTTTGAGCTACAGAACTGTGAGCTAATAAACCACTCACTAAGCTGGTGGTAATTTTTTATTCAGCACTAGAAAACTGATCTACTTTGAAATGTTCTTATTAAAAGAAAAGATTCCTGGATCCCACCCCACAAAGAATCGATTTAGTTTGAAAATCTGCATTTTAAGCAAACATGCTAAGTGATTCTGCTGGAAGATAATATAAGGTTCACACTTTGAGAAGGAAAAAGAATTCTGTAAGGCAATGCATGATTTTAAAGTATGTATTTTTTTGGTCAAGTGTCTGTAGGCTGTAAGTGATTCACAGAGAGATCTTACTCAAGGTAAAATTTTGAAAGGGTGGCTTCCAAAATGTTTGTACTGGGACACAGGAAATCTGTACGTTTTTAGTTTCTTCCTACTTGATTCTGGCCACCTTGTATTTAGAAACCACTTTCCTAAGGCTTATAGTATCCTCTCTCCATGAGCCCATGCCGTGGCAGACCCAAATTCCAAAATTTAGAAATGTGTGCTACCAAAGAGTAATCTGAGAATGTGCTGCCCGAACGTTTTCCCCTTTTTTCATGTTCAATCCTAGGGCAATCATGGCTTTTCTTAATTTGTGTAGACAATAAGGAATATGGTTTTGCTTTTGTGAAAAGCATGTTTTTTTCTTCTGAACCTTTTAAAAAGCATTAATGCTCACCATGTAATGAAATATGCTTTTTATTTGGAGACAGAAAATGAAAGAAAGAAACAAACAATAATTAAATCCCCTAAATAATGTGAGCTTTGTGGTTAAATCTCCGTGCAACTCCTTGAAAATTTAATAAGGAAATAAAGGCTGTTTTCCATTTGGGTAATACAGTGCTGCATTTCTCTTCTCTATGAAATTGTCTCTGGCTAAAGAGTGCCTCACAATTTAGATTGCTGAGTATCTAGCTTGAGAGAATTTTATGCGTCTATTTTTTAACTCAAGTTGCTCATGTACAACCATATTATCTTACATCAAAGTAGGATATAAAACCAGGAGACTAGGTGAGGGGAAAAAAGTCAGGGATGAATGTCATATTATATGATCCAATTACACACAGTTCCAGACTTGCATATGCCTGACTTATGAATGTCCTTGTGTTTACAAATGGGTTCCTGAGAGAGGGTCAGCAGGCTTCTCTTTCTCTCAGCCTCTTCCCTTTCTGTCTCATTCATAGATTGAGCATTTTCAAAGCTGTGACAGAGAGATCAGTGTCTTACTGCTATCTCCCATCTTTGTACTTTATAATTTCTTAATACTAGCATTAAAGTAGTAATATATAGAAAAAAAACCAGAAACTTTAGGGAAAAAGCAGTTTAAAATTCATTCTCACTTTATTTCTTGTTGCCTCATCCTCAGTCCTCATAGTACTTTTCTTTTTTTTTAATTCAGTTCAGTTCAATCGCTCAGTCGTGTCCGACTCTCTGCGACCCCATGAATCACAGCAGGCCAGGCCTCCCTGTCCATCACCAACTCCCGGAGTTCACTCAAACTCATGTTTTTTTTTAATAAAAAACTGTAAAACATGTATTTACCTTTGCCAACTGCCTGCTTCTCACGTTCATGTCTCATCCCAAAGCCCCTCTCTTAGGCAACTGGGCTACTTACGGTCTAGAGTGGACAAGCCTCACTATTGAATGAATGAGAGAAAGAAGATGCAATTCTTGCTCTCACTAGGGGAAGTGTGCCCTTAACAGCCAAGGTTGGAACTTGAGGTATGTTTTTCCATTAAGACAATGATTTGGATGAGGTTTATCATTCATCCTATTTTGGATGTGGTTAAGAGTCAGACACGACTGAGCTACTGAACTGAGCTGAACTGAACACGTATAGTACTTCAGTATTCTTGCCTGGAAAATCCCACAGGCGGAGGAGCCTGGTGGGTTGCAGTCCATGGGGTCGCTAACAGTCGGACACGACTGAGCGACTTCACTTTCACTTTTCACTTTCATGCATTGGAGAAGGCAATGGCAACCCACTCCAGTGTTCTTGCCTGGAGAATCCCAGGGACGGGGGAGCCTGGTGGGCTGCCGTCTATGGGGTCGCACAGAGTCGGTCACGATTGAAGCAACAGCAGCAGCAGCCGCAGCAACACATATTGGGGGCTTCCCGGGTGGCTCAGCGGTAAAGAATCCACCTGCAATGTAGGAAGCACTACACTGAAAGTACACAGCTTCCATCCCTGGGTCAGGAAGATCTCCTGGAGTAGGAAATGGCAGCCCACTTCAGTATGCTTTCCTGGAGAATGTGGTCAGAGGAGCCTGGCAGGTAGCAGTCCTTGGGGTCAAAAAGAATCAGACCCGACTGACTGACTGAGCATACATGCACGTAATACATGTTTTGGTTTTAATAAGACATTGATATTTATCTTTGGAGCCAAATCAAAATATAAACCACCTCATCAACAATAACTTGCTTGAAGAATTGATGCATGAATGAAATAAAAATGAAAGTAGAAAATGAATTACTATCACTGTGCTTAACTCATAGTAGACAATTGAGTTTTGTTTTTTAAGATTATTTCTTTTTTTTTAATGCGAAAAAGTTGTACAAATTCCAAATGACTGACTTACAAATAAGCTTGTGAGACGCAGAAGCCATACCTTTCTTTAGGTCTTTCTGTTCTCATAGTGCTTGCTGAATGGGCGTGTTCCTCATGCACTCAGAACTGAGGTGTCAGTGTTCCGCCAACCATTCCAGCAACTGGGATAATTAACCAGAATTCTTTTCCCTCATAAAAATTTGAACTAAAAGGCCATTTTAAAAATAATTAATTAATTTATGGCTGTACTGGATCTTCATTGCTGCAGGGACTTCTCTCAAGTTGGGGTGAGTGGGGGCTACTCTCTAGCCATGGTGTTGGGTTTCTCCTGTTGTGGAGCAGGGACTTTAGGGAGCGTGTGGGCTCAGTAGTTGCAATTCCCAAGCTCTAGAGGACAGGCTCAGTAGTTGTGGCACGTGGGCTTAGTTGCTCTGAGGCATGTGGGATCTTCCCGAATCAGGGATCGAACCCATATCTCCTGTATTGGCAGGCAGAATTCTTTACCACTGAGCTACCAGAGAAGACCTAAGAGGCCATTATTAATCAGTGCCGTTTACTAGAGCTGAGGTCATAATCAGGAGCTGGGGCCAGCAGCCTTCTAGGACTGGGCAGAAGGGGATGAGGATGATGCAACCCCAGACAGGATCGCAGCCTGTCTGACCCCCATGGGGCTGCTGACAGA
This sequence comes from Moschus berezovskii, assembly GCF_049115385.1. Taxonomy (NCBI): domain Eukaryota; kingdom Metazoa; phylum Chordata; class Mammalia; order Artiodactyla; family Moschidae; genus Moschus; species Moschus berezovskii. The sequence goes on along the minus strand of NC_142462.1, from coordinate 25,263,320 downwards.
TGGGGCAAGTAAGCCTTGCTGAAGACCATCCAGTTCTCAACTCCTATTTGCCTACACTGGGCTACATTTGGATTCTGTTCTTGGATCAAGAGTTCCTCATTTCTCCCTGTTCTGTGTGTTCCTTCCCCCTTAGCACTGTTCTTTGTGACTTTAACTCGAGCAACACCTGCTCTATATTCTGTTGAGCTCTCAGTTTGCCACTTTTAGGGGGGAATTTCTTGATATATATTTTGACATGTGTGGAAAGAAACTGTAGTTTTTGAATCCAAGATAATTATGTGGTTGACACAATACCCAGTATTAAAGCTGGACTTTAACAGAGCGAAGATATGTCTTCTTTAATATTTTTATCTTAATTGTCCCTGTTCATGTAAGAAGCCTCTCTCTTTCAGAACTCACATTGATTTTACAGCTCTTGGAGAACTGTGTTTATTTAGCCTTTGTTTAGCCATTAATCTCTGTTGTAGAGAATCTTTTAGGTAGCATATAAAATTAGGGAAATTAGGATCAAAGTTGGTAAAATGAAGAAAACATTTCAAACTTGTATGTGAATGAAAATTAGTTTTTAACTTCACATCTCTTTTTATTTCTTTCTAGGTTGTTTTATCTTGAATGAACGGCTAAATCTCTAAAGGTTACATTGATTTTAAGGCAACAGCCCTCCTATGGGCCGCAGGAGTTAGCCAGGGATCTGAACTTAAGTTGACCACTTTCTAGTTGTGTTGGGAAGGTCAATTCATTTAGTTCCTTAAGAGCAAGGAGCTTTTGTTTCAGCATATATGAGATGCACCATTCTCTTTTATATTGGTTTCTTAAATGTTTCCAAACTAATAATACTCATTATATCCTGTCAGGAAAAAGATGGAGGTGAATGAAGAGTTATTCATCTGACTTCTCCTTTGCCAGTCCTATTATTCTGATGTCATTAATATTTTGATGTGAATCCTCGATAATCTCCCTCTCTGCTACTGCAAGTAGATAGCAATATAGCATCAAGAACATCCTAGAACATATTGAGAGCTCAAAGTATCTTTATTGAGTAAATACAATAAAATAAATCATATGTATATTGTATATAGATTTTGTTTTTCATAAAACCCATGATCTTTTTTTAAACGAAACTAAGATCATACTGTACACATTATTCTGTGGTATGCTTTTATTGATGTGATTTCTGATTGGTTAATTTTATTTTTTTGCCACTAAAAGGAATACTGTACTAAACATCCTTGTATATATATCATTATGCATAGATGCTTTCATTTTTAAGAAAATATATCCTGAAGTAGGATTGTTGGATCTAAAGGTTGGCACTTTAAAACTTTCAGTAAGTATTGTCAGACTACTTTCCTAAAATTTGTAGCAATTCACACATTCCCCATCAATGGATAGGCTGCTTATTTATTAAAATAGGAATGTTAATGCCTAAATTATAAGGATTGTTGAGAAGAGGCAGTTAATCTCTCACTTTCTATCTCCATAAATTTGATATCTAGCATATAGTTGCACTTAAAAGCTTTTTTCCCCCTTTGTTTAGTCTCCATGGGCTTCCCTTGTGGCTCAGCTGGTTAAGAATCTGCCTGCAATGTGGGAGACCTGGGTCCAATCCCTGGGTTGGGAAGATCCCCTGGAGAAAGGAAAGGCTCCCCACTGCAGTATTCTGGCCTGGAGAGTTCCACGGACTGTATAGTCCAGGGGGTCTCAAAGAGCTGGACACGACCACGTGACTTTCACTTTCACTTAGTGTCCATGATTTCTAGTCACTAGAGATTTCTAGTATCTCATGAAAACTTTGGTGTTTTTCTAATTGCTCTTCTCAGTTGACTGCCATTAGAAATGTGATATACATGGAAAATAGGATCCAACTTACAGTCAAACAGTTTTTGGTTATGTAAGTAACTCTTCCGATTAACCTTATAAACTATAGGAGAAAGTCTCTGTTGACCAAAAAGAAAACCCTAAGGCTAGGTGACTGTATCTCTCAGTCTTCCCAGCAAAATCTCTGTTTCATTTGCTGTTGCACCATCCTTTTTTCTTCTTTGCGCTTCATTTCAAAAGTGCCCTGGTAAGAATCATAAACTATGTGGTTACCCAACCTAAGGCTAAAAGTTGTCTAAGCCAGCAGAAAAAGAGACAGAATAAAGCTTAAAGATGAAATTATGGGGAAAAAAAATACTTAAAGACTTCACCATAGAGGGACTAAGTCACTCAGAGTAAACAGCAAGATTTGAAAAGCCTAAAACATTAAAGAAAGTGGAAGTAATCCATTAAACTTTTTTCTTTCACTTGGATACGAGTGGAAATGAAAGCTTTCAGTTGAGTATGTCTGAGAGATTATCCTAGTTAATGTTAGGGTGAAGATTTATCTAGTGTACTTATTATTGGTTTGCCTTGGGAATCAGAAATGTGGAGAGTTTTGAAAGTAGGTTTCTGTTTTTGTTGAACAGGTATTTTTCTCTTATGACTTGGTTCCACCATATGATCACATTTCTTTGCATAATTTGTATTTGATATATATATGAGTCCCCGTTTTGAACAGACCATATGGAAAGCTCCATGAGTGCCCTGGGAACCAGAAGTGTGTGGTGATTAACCATGGGTTCTGCTATTTGTGCCGCAGATGAGCAGAGCTGTGAAATAAAAGGCATCGCACAATTGTTTCGTTGCCCTTATTTTGTCCTTTGTTCGGTGATGCTTTACTAAGGATAAGAAAGTAAAATAAAATAAGGAGAAGTCCCAGAGAAGCACGGAAGAGAAATGGTAAAGCGTTTTTCAGAATACATTTGAAGAAGGTGGGCTGTTCGTGGCATGAACTTTGACAGCCAGAAGAGTGAATTATTTTGTGAAAATGAAACTAAAAATACGGTTACTGGTTTCTCAGGAAGCCCAAGGAACTTTTAACACGTGTGAGACAAAGCAACTGACAGCAGCTGGTTTTGTAATTAAATTTGGCTTAACGTGTACTTATTTAACAAGTACTTTATGTGCATATGTTATTGGAGGCACTATTGTAGGGCATTCAAAAAGATGCAGTCACTTATCTTTAAAAAATTTGCAATCTGTTTGTGGAAACAATTCTGATATGAGTAAATATCTAGATAAAATAGTATGTTGAAATTGAATCCCTACAAAATATTTAGCAATACATCAATTTCAGAATTCAGTATTTGAAATTCAAAATTTATTAACATTGTAACCAAATTGTTTAATAGATGTTGAATTAAGACAAAAAAATTTTCCTGTGCTTTGAAAGGCATGCTTAACTTGTTTGTCCAAGATTGTATAAACTTGGCTAGTTTTCTTTATAGTGTTTTTAAATTTGGTCAAAAATCAAAATAATATGGAGGGCTTGTTAGCACAATTGTCTAACAGGCCCTTTATGCATGAATTTAGTGTGCTGAGTTTCCAGGGCAATGAAAAGATGACAAATATTAATCTGTAGGAAGAAACTTAACAACTGATGGCATTCGTTCTGTCCACTGGCCTTCCTTCCAATGAGGAAACTTTTTCTGAAATGTATGTTAGTTAGTTTCCCAGTGAGTATCTTCTCCAATGTTCTTCAAGTTTATCCTGCATCTTAAAATAATCTGAGACACTAGCCAGAAAAGGAGGACTTGAGACTGTTAATAATGTGGTGGGGAATAGGGGGACGGAGGTTTTAACTTTTCTCTCAGTGGCTCCATTTTATTTTATTTTTTTTTATTATTTATTTATTTATTTATTTTTATTTTTTTTATTTTTTTTATTTCTAAAAAAGAATTTTATTAAAAAAGCACAAATGCAAAGAAATGAACAGAGGAAAATTTATGCATCGAACCTGGACTGGTCACTTATGATAATATACATGCTACAATTCCATTCTCTCCTCTTTCATGTACGCCAGACAACCATGTCAATGACACTGTAATTTACCACTATGAAAGTTCCAGTTGGATTCAGGGGCTCCTGATTTTGGAAATTGTTCTCAAAATAAATCATGCCTAAAAAAGTGGTGGGAAAACAAAGACCCTAATATTTTCATGGACTGGTGTTCACTGTGTGTAGTGGAGCAGGGGAGGCATTTTGAACCCTCGTGTATGGCCTGCACTGTGGAATGTTGAGGGCCCCATTCTGAGTCTCTCAGCACATTATATTAGCATGATCACATGAGCTCTGCCACCCCCACCCCCTCCATATCAACCCCCTACTTTTTCATACCTTCGCAACTACAGAAAGCAGTTACTTGGTGCTATTTAATCATATTTATCCTGGGTGTTCATTGGAGGGACTGATGCTAAAGCTGAAACTCCAATACTTGGGCCACCTCGTGCAAAGAGTTGACTCACTGGAAAAGACTCTGATGCTGGGAAAGATTGGGGGTGGGAGGAGAAGGGGATGACAGAGAGTGAGATGGCTGGATGGCATCACTGACTCGATGGACATGAGTTTGAGTGAACTCCGGGAGTAGGTGATGGACAGGGAGGCCTGGCGTGCTGATTCATGGGGTCGCAAAGAGTTGGACACGACTGAGCGACTGAACTGAACTGATCCATTGTTTGGGGTGGTTCATTTCATCAACTATCTTGTTTGATACTTACAATTTCTACCTAATCATGAATGCCTTCTCTGTCATTCCAATTTAAATTAGGACCCTTGGTCCTACTCTCTCAAATTGTATTTTTCCTCTGTTTCACTATCACAGCTTTTAAGACTACAAGATCTTCAGGTTACATGAGCCAGAACTACTCTGGTTCTTCATCAATGCATCCTTCAAATCTTATACATAGTTCATATTCAATGGGTATTTGTAGCGTGAATAAGTAGAATGAAATCCAACTGTGGAAAGTAGCATTTGAAACTGCTGCCTACTTCACATCCTTAAAGAACTGAGACACACGGAGCAACAAGATTTGGTTTTGCACTCAGCTTATCTAGGTATATTCAGAATCATGGTCTCTAAAAATAATTGTACACGTAGCCAAATAAGGATGGAATATGAGGTCATCCTAGTTTTGTTTAAACTCAGAAAGGCTTTAATTATTATCTGGGATGCATAGAGTAAAGGAGAATCTGGAGATCTTTTCATTGAAATGTTAAAAATGTTACATATTTTTTGAATAAATGAATCAATGAATATTATAGCATTCTTAGTTGTTTAATACCTTTCTGTGAAACATCTGGCATGGAATTCTATAAACTACAGCATACTCGCAAGGTAGTTTCAGTTTGGTGGAAATTATTCCTTTGTTTTCTTTTTAGGAAACTACAGTAATTGAGAAAGCAATATCCACTAGAGGACTAGAGAAAATCATTCTAGAATAGTCTCAATGGTAAAGTGAAAGAGACTGAGAGCTAAGTGTGTAGTTAGTATATGGGCTGGAGAATAAAAGTGACTGAGGTAGAGGGAAGGGAGGTGAGCAAAGCCAAGGAAAAAGACAGCTATCTATGTGGAACACCTCAGACTTCCCAGGTGGCTCAGTGGGTAAAGAATCCACCTGGAATGCAGGAGATATGGGAGACGTGGGTTCAATCCCTGGGTGGGGAAGATCCTCTGGAGGAGGGCATGGTAACCCACTCCACTATTCTTGCCTGGAGCATCCCATGGACAGAGGAGCCTGACGGGCTCTGGTCCACAGACTCGGAAAGAGTGAGACGTGGCTGAAGTGACCGAGTACGCATGCACACACGAAGCATCTCACTGTGACAATGAGAGCTGTTTTTAAAAACAGAAATAAGGTGTCATTTTGTGGGAACAGGCAGTTATTCCTCCATTCTCTGTTAGAGAATGAACATACATTTGACTTGGCTTTGTAGAAAACTCTTAGGTGTGATGGTTACATAGAGGAACAACAGTTGTTAACTCTCTGTGGGGAAATAAGCTACAATGTAAGTAACACAAGTGCCTGTTTAGCCACTGTTAAAGGACCTGATTGAAAATAATTGCCTGTATCTAAGGCTGAAATTTAATTTGGTTACATCACAGAATTACCTCAACAACCTCTGAATAAAGGTCACTTTTGGCATTAAGAAGGTATAAATTGCTAATTAATACTTTATGTCAAAATTGAGTTACCTAAGATTTTGAGGAAATGTTCAGTGAAATAGTAATAGGTACTAAGATTTCAAATTACTCTGATTTCTACAGGTGAGAAAACTCAAGAAAAGAAATTTCAACCAGTAACTTTAAAAGTCTGTTTTAAAGAGAGTAGTGAGTATTAACTAGATCAGAATTTCTATTACCTCTGGAAGTGCATTCCTTGTTAAATAAAAAGAACTTAAAACAAGGTACTCTCATGTTTAGCTTTCCCCTCAGGAATTTTGAATAAATGAGAGAAACAGATTAGATTTCTCTGGTTTTTGTAGTTTAAGAGTTTTAAATTTCTTTGCTGGTATAAGAAGATCTAATGCTGGTTTCGGATGGTGGCAAGGGCCTGATGCTTGGTTATTGGCTGGGGTGCTGCTGCTGCTGCTGCTAAGTCACTTCAGTCATGTCCGACTCTGTGTGACCCCATAGACGGAAGCCCACCAGGCTCCCCCGTCCCTGGGATTCTCCAGACAAGAACACTGGAGTGGGTTGCCATTTCCTTCTCCAATGCGTGAAAGTGAAAAGTGAAAGTCAAGTCGCTCAGTCGCATCCGACCCTTAGCGACTCCATGGACTTCAGCCCACCAGGCTCCTCCATCCATGGGATTTTCTAGGCAAGAGTACTAGAGTGGCTTGCCATTGCCTTCTCTGTGGCTGGGGTGCAGGAGAGGTGAATTCCAGAAGCAGAACCCTCTGGACTGGGGTTCTCAAGCAACCATTTTATATGTACCAGATCCAAATACAGGCTTCCCTGGTGGCTCAGACAGTAAAGACAGCGTGCAATGCAGGAGCTGCTGCTGTTGCTTAGTCCCTTCAGTCGTGTCCAACTCTGTGTGACCTTATGGACTGGAGCCTGCCAGGCTCTTCTGTCCATGGAGACTGAGATTCAGTCACTGGGTTGGGAAGATTTCCTGGAGATGAAAATAGCTACCTGCTTCCATAGTCTCGCCTGGAAAATCCCACGGACAGAGGAGACTCATGGGCTATAGTGCGTGGAGTCACAAAAGAGTTGGACATACAGAAAAATGTGCTTCAGAGAGGAAAGGAGACGGAACACCTATTGATGCCTACCATCTGCCAAGCTCTAGGACGTGAACTTTCATATATATACATATATATTCTATTTAATATGCACAGGGACCTTGAAAGGCCAGTAAGGAGACTGTCTTTGAATGGAGACATTTGATAATTTGCTTACATTCAAGTGTTAGGGTTCAGATGCACTCTCAGTGCTCTGTGACTGTGGAGTCCATGCTATTTTCCAGCATATTATTTTGGTTTTCTTGTAGAAGTATTGGGTGTATGAGATATGACAGAGAAAATTATGACGGTGCTTAAAAGGAGCCAATTTAAATATGGCTAATCTATATCAGAAGCTATTAACATTAGTGAAAATGATTTTCTGATGTTAATATATTTAAAATTTTATCCATTCACCAAAATCTATATGTTTTGGATGTTTGCTCTGTGTTGGACTCTGCTAACGTCTGTGGTGTACATAGCAGATATGTTCCCTATTTCAACCAGTGATATTACTGGGAGCAGGAAGCTGTGTAGCTGCAGAGCATCTTATATCAAGGAAAGGCACAAAGAGGTAGATGATAACTGTTAGACCTGAAGGGAAAGCTTTTGTCACTTAGTCGTGTCTGACTCTTTGCGACCCCATGGACTATAGCCTGCCAGGCTTCTCTGCCCACAGGATTTCCCAGGCAAGAATACTGGAGTGGGTAGCCATTTTCCTTCTCTAGTGGATCTTCTTGACCCTGAGACTGAATCCAAATCTCCTGCATTGCAGGCAGATTCTTTACAATCTGAACCACCAGAGGAACAGTAATTTTAGATTATTACAAATATTAGATAAGAACTTAGGAATTCTATGGATTGCACTGTCTGATTTATTTCAATTTAATCTGACTGAGATTTAATTACCAGATGATATTGAAGCTAAATTTTAATTTCCTTCATTAGACAAGTCTCTGAATTTTATTAAAAAATGTGTGATGTGTTGGTAGTAGGATAACAATCAGGAGCTCTTAGAGTGGAGAAAAGAAAAATGTATCATCAGTCAACAAGCACTTATTAATACTCTACTTCAGTGAAATTGTCGAATTTAAAGGCAATTAAAAATGGTTGTAACTTTTTCTGGGTTCAGTTCAGTTCAGTCGGTCAGTCGTGTCTGACTCTCCGCGACCCCATGAACCACAGCACGCCAGGACTCCCTGTCCATCACCAACTCCCGGAGTTCACTCAAACTCATGTCCACAGAGTCGGTGATGCCATCCAGCCATCTCATTCTCTGTCATCCCCTTCTCCTCCCGCCCCCAACCTCTCCCAGCATTAGAGTCTTTTCCAGTGAGTCAACTCGTCGCATGAGGTGGCCAAAGTATTGGAGTTTCAGCTTCAGCATCAGTCCTTCCAATGAACACCCAGGACTGATCTCCTTTAGAATGGACTGGTTGGATCTCCTTGCAGTCCAAGGGACTCTCAAGAGTCTTCTCCAACACCACAGTTCAAAAGCATCAATTCTTCGGCGATCAGCTTTCTTCACAGTCCAACTCTCACATCCATACATGACCACGGGAAAAACCATAGCCTTGACTAGACGGACCTTGGTTGGCAAAGTAATGTCTCTGCTTTTTAATATACTATCAAGGTTGGTTATAACTTTCCTTCCAAGGAGTAAGCATCTTTTAATTTCATGACTGCAATCAGCATCTGCAGTGATTTAGTAATCATTCACAATTCTGTTCATTCTTTGCTGATTTGTTTAGTTCACTTTCATTACCTTTTATATCACATCTATTTCCCCAAAGGCAGTGAGGCTTTCCTATGAAGCTAGCCTGTGGCTCTATTCTCTTGGCCCAATTTTTTCCCTTTCAATTTCTGAGGGGTTCTTTGAAGTACAGTTTGAAAACCATTAATCTAGCTAAATTGTCCAACTGATCTAGTTTATACTAGGGTTGGCAGGAAAGAGATGATCAGAGATAAATAACAAATAAAAAATATAAATAGTTGCCAAATATTTACTACTTGCTTATTGTTTTAATCACTAGGTTGTACCCAACTCTTTTGCAACTCTATGCACTGTAGCCTGCCAGGCTTTCCTCTCCATGAAATTTCCCAGGCAAGAATACTGGAGTGAGTTGCCATCTCCTACCTCCAGGAGATCTTCCCCACCAGGGGATCAAACCAGCATCTCTTGCATTGGCAGGCAGATAATTTACTGCTGAGCCACCAGGGAAGCCCAGTACTTGCTTGTCTTTGTGCTCAAGAAGCTTCTACTCTAGTTAGGGAGACAAACCATAAACACATCTAAAATTAAATTAAGACAAACTTCAAAAAATTAATAAAAAATAACTTATTATTGAGACATTTAGAAGAGACTGGAGAATTCAGGGAAAGCTTCATGGAAGAGAAGACACTGATAGTGACTTTGAAGAATGGATTTACTTGGGTAGATTGGTAGAAGCAGAGACAGAAGTCAGGAAACTAGCTTCTGTCCTAATGACCCAACTGATTTTTTTTAAAAAATTGAAGTAACCACTTCTATTTAATATAGTATTGGAAGGCAGACACCATAAATAAATAAAATGAATCCAAATTGGAAGAATTAAATAAACTACCAGGACCCACTGACTTTTATGGTATATTCTGAACAATAAGAATATGGTCTATTAACACATGACACAGTTTTTTACTTTCATAGTTGTAGTCTTGAAATGTTTAAGACAGAAATTTTTGTATACTTACTCTTGCAATGTTTAAGCTTCCAGTTAGATATCACAGTGCCAATTGCAAAGAACTAGGTTTTACTTATCATTATCTAGAGGGGAAAATAAACATTCTATAGGACATATTTTAATCACCCCTCCCATAATAAGCAATTTGTGATTTTTGTCCAAAAGCTTCCTTTATGAGTCTTTAGACTTCTGCAAGAATTTAAATAAAGAGAAAATAGGTAGAGAAATTCCATAAATATAAGTAGTTTAGAGATTTTAATAACTTATACTGATGCCCTGAACTCTTGATAATGATTCTGTAGCCAATGAGATTGATTGTTGTTGCTGTTCAGTTACTCAGTCATGTCTGACTCTTTGCGACCCCATGGACTGCAGCACACCAGGCCTCCCTGTCCATCACCAACTCCTGGACTTTACTCAAACTCATGCCCATTGAGTCAGTGATGCCATCCAACCATCTCATCCTCTGTTATCCCCTTCTCCTCCTGCCTTCAATCTTTCCCAGCTTCAGGGTCTTTTCTAATGAGTCAGCTCTTTGAATCAGGTGGCCAAAGTATTGGAGCTTCAGAACCAGCATCAGTCCTTCTAATGAATATTCAGGATTGATTTCCTTGATTGTCTGGTTTGATCTCCTTGCAGTCCAAGAGATTCTCGAGTCTTCTCCCACACCACAGTTCAAAAGCATGAATTGTGAGATTGATAGTCGTATGGAAATAGTTACTGATTGCAGCTCAGAAAGTTTTTTTTAATTTTACTTTTTAAAAAGATTATTTATTTTTAAATTGAAGAAGAATTGCTTTACAGAATTTTGTTGGTTTCTGCCAAACATCAACATGAATCAGCTATAGGGAAAATAAAAACATTTTAGGAGATTCTTTGGTGAAGCACAATAGCCAGTTTTTTTTTTTGTTGTTGTTGTTGTGATTATATGTATAGGTTTCTGAATTCTTAAAACTAAAAATCCTAAATCAGTGACACTCAGGACTCTAGAAATATTGTGGATTTACTTTTGATAACTTTATTCTGAGTCAGTCTTGGGCAATTGTGAATCATGACCATTTCCCTGAACCCATCACTATTTATGCTCAGAAGAGACTCCAGGATATTGTCCAGCGTAGAGGAAATTTGATTCTGCCATCTATTGCTTAGAAAACAACAACAAAAAAGATTACCCTGCAATCTATTTGTACAAAAATATCAGCATTTCTTCTTCAAACATGAAGACAGAGCTCACTCCACTTTATCACAGATTTTCTACTGATGCTGCAACTTTTTCCCTTCAAGACTGTTCTTGATGTTCTTGCTCATGAAGAGAGAATCAGTTTACAAGGAACGCTGATGGAGGAGGTGTATGATTGCACTGAGGTTGCACCCTGCTAAGAATGGCCCTGCCCTCACCTCGAGTCCTCAGTTTCCTCAAACTACTCTTTTGGAGCCCCAAATAACCTTTAGTGTGTCATCCAGGCCCGTTCTTGCTAGAGTATGTTCATCCTCTGTCTTTGTTGTTTGATAATTTCTTCCCCCTAAGAATGTTCCCAAACAATTTTCCCTGGTATATTAATGAGGAGGCAGTCTGTTTGAGCTAGTTTACTCTGTCATGAATTACTGATAGCCCCCTAATCTTACCAGGACAGTTTATATTAAAATTTTTCTAACGTTAATTTTTTATATTTAAACTTTTTTTTTTTTTGGCTGCACAGCATGTGGGATCTTAGTGCCCCAACTAGGACTCAAACCTGTGCCCTTTGCTTTAGAAGCACAGAATCTTAACACTGGACCACCAGGGAAGTCCTTATATTTATACTTTTAATACAAATAAATCTCTAGTTCGTGGAGGTTTTAGCCAATTCCAAAAGGAACTTTATAGCCAAGGCATCATTGGTAAGAGATGGGGCTGCTGCTGCTGCTAAGTCACTTCAGTCGTGTCCGACTCTGTGTGACCCCATAGAAGAAGCCCACCAGGCTCCCCCGTCCCTGGGATTCTCCAGGCAAGAACACTGGAGTGGGTTGCCATTTCCTTCTCCAATGTGTGAAAGTGAAAAGTGAAAGTGAAGTCGCTCAGTCGTGTCCGACCCTTAGTGACCCCACGGACTGCAGCCTACCAGGCTCCTCCATCCATGGGATTTTCTAGGCAAGAGTACTGGAGTGGCTTGCCATTGCCTTCTCCGAGAGATGGGGCTACCTGGATATTTAATATAACACCAAGGCCATCTTGAATTAGAAAGAAAAAAATAAAAGACCAACCACCTGTTTTTCTTTTTCTTTAAAGTCTAAATAGAATGACACCTCATAGACTTGATCTACTCTGATGATATCATATCAAAACTGCAAGTCATGTCATGTCATCAACTCCATGATAGCTCTACTTTTCTCTTGTCTAACTAGCATTTGATTCGCTGCTGCTGTTGCTAAGTCACTTCAGTCGTGTCCGACTCTGTGTGACCCCATAGACAGAAGCCCACCAGGCTCCCCCATCCCTGGGATTCCCCAGGCAAGAACACTGGAGTGGGTTGCCATCTCCTTCTCCAATGTGTGAAAGTGAAAAGTGAAAGTGAAGTTGCTCAGTCGTGTCCGACCCTTAGCGACCCCACAGACTGCAGCCTACCAGGCTCCTCCATCCATGGGATTTTCTAGGCAAGAGTACTGGAGTGGCTTGCCATTGCCTTCTCTGAGCATTTGACTCTAGTCTCTCTTTTAGTTTATTCCCCATTCCTTATATCTCCTTTAGAATGATCTTTTAAAAACAGGTAACTTGTGTGGCAACTTGCATCTGATAGCCCCTCTTGCATATACAACATGGTGTAGGGCAGGGTCCAATCTTCTTTTCTAGACTCATCATCATAGCACTCTCTTTCTCTCCACATCACATTGTCTTCCTCACCTGACTACATTAATTGACACATTCTCTTTGGTCCCTCTTGTAAATAACACACATTACTATACTTTAAATTTTGTTTTTAAATTACTCTTGATTTTATGTATGAACACTAATCTCTTTGAGCAAGCACTCTGTATTATTGATTTTGGTTTCTTTACCACATAATATGTGTAATATTTTAGAAAACTCAAGAATGGTTTCTTAAATTTTTTTTGTTTGTTTCTTAAATTTTTAATGAATTGAACTATTATTACGGTATGTGAAATAGCTAGTGTGCAAGAATGCATCTGAGACCTTGAAGACAGGTGAAGTCATGTTTGGGGAATCTTCTCAGGATTGATTATAAAATAATGGGACAAGAAAGAGAGATATTGTTAGAAGTACTCATAACAAGCATGATTGGGTTGGGAATAAGAAGACGACCAAAGTAGACTGATTAGTGAGTATGTTATGGGGAAGGAGAAATCGGGCTCTGTACAGGCCACACAGAGGGCACTGGCTTCAGATAAATCCAGTAGAGATGGTGGGATGGGAAGTTAAAGAGTAAAATCCCAAACAGCAGGTTCTGAGTTATGATTTAACACCTGTGTTTAGTTTAGTGATGAAAATCCTTTGAGAAGTAACATGCCAAATAAGTTTAGGAATGAATTCTTTCTTCAACATGTTTTTAGATATAATTTAAAAAGTGTGGTCTTAATTGTTCTGTTGTTTGTGTGCTAAGTTGCCGCAGTTGTGTTTGACTCTTTGTGACCCCAAGGACTATAGTATGCCAGGCTCCTCTGTCCATGGAATTTTCCAGGCAAGAATATTGGACTGGTAGACATTTACTACTCCAGGGGATCTTCCCAACCCAGGAATCGAATCTGCATCTCCTACATTGGCAGGCAGGATCTTTACAGCTAGCACCAACTGGGAAACCAGGTTAATTAAATAACAGTTAATTATTCTAATGGTGTGCTATTAAGGAAGATGATATTTTTGGTTGTTTTAGTAAATCATTACCATATCCTTTGCCCTTAAACTTGACTGTAAGCCTTTGTTGTCTAATACACATAGTATCTGTTTAATATACTTAGGAATATAAAGTTGGGAGCCATTCTTAGGCTGCTTTGCCAATGAGATTAACCTTTTTCTGAGAGAGAAATAGATGCTCTGTCATGGCCATATTAATAATCAGTGAAATACATGTTTATTAATGCCATCTTAATGTTGTTATTTACAACTCAGTTTTCTAGAATTGAGGAACTTCCAAAGAACCAGAGTCTTAAGAAATGACTACTAAATCCCTCTAAATCTTTGTTTGGGCAAGATTTAGCACTACTGATTTGTGTAAATACTGGGATAATCCTCTTGCCCTTGGGAGGCCTAGGGCTAGAAAGTGATAGGAAATGTTACCCAAAGTATAATTAAGTGAACCAACCTCAAAGAATGTTGACAGTACAGACAGATGCATGATTTTATTTTTTTCTCTCCTAATTATGAAAACAAAAACCTAGTTTGACCTCTTTACCAAAGGAAACTGCAGATAAGAAATCCCCTGCCTTTTGGCCACTGGTAGTGACTTCAGACCCTGATGCTGGGAAGGCAAAAGGAGAAGGGGTCAGCAGAGGACGAGATGGTTAGATAGCATTACCAACTCAATGGACAAGAATCTGATCAAACTCTGAGAGACAGTGGAGGATGGGAGAGCCTAGCATGCTAGAGTCCATGGGGTCACAAAGAGTTTGACATGACTTAGTGACTAGCAACAGCAATAACAAGGACTTCAGGGAAGAATTTTTAGTCTCTGGTTTTAAGTATTTCTCTCTAACTAGCACTTATTTACACAGGTCAAATAGAAAAGGAACAGAAGAATTGGATTTGAGAATTACGTTTTCAAAGAGAAGGAACAAGATGGCAGAGGAATAGGATGGCGAGACCATTCTCTCCCCCACAAATTCATCAAAAACATTTGAACGCGGAGTAAAGTCCATAAAACAACTTCTGAATGCTGGCAGAGGACATCAGACACCCAAAAAAGCAGCCCATTGTCTTAGAAAGGAGGTAGGAAAAAACATAAAAGATAAAAAGAGACACAAAAGAAGTAAGGACGGAGCTCCGTCCCGGGAAGGGAGGCTTTAAAAAGAGAGAAGTTTCCAAACACCAGGAAACACTCTCACTGGCAAATCTGTGGCAAGCCTTGGAACCTCAGACGGCCACATAACCCTCTTTTTTTTTTTTAAGATTTTTTTAAAACCCACAGATTACCCACCAAACGGTAACTCCCAGCGGAGAAGCAGTGCAGACGCCTGCATACGCCATTAGCAAGCAGGGGCTGTGCAGGGAAGGTGCGCCGGTTGTACACCCAGAAAACCGAATGGCAGGGACTAGGGAGGCGATAGGTCACAGCGACCACGCTTGCCAAACACCTGGTCACCTGAGCTGCTCGGACCGGGGAAGGCACAAAACGCAGGCCCAACCAAGTCTGCGTCTTTGTGGAGTAGCCGAGAAACTGAACTTGAGCCGCTCAGACCTGGGAAGTGCATACAACCCAGCGCCGGCCTCAGACAATTCCCAGCAGAGCAACCTAGAGCCTGTGCAGTGTAGTCTGGGACAACACACGCTGTGAGTGGGGGCAAACCCAGTGTGGCCGAGACGCTGCGAGCACTCCCCAAAGACGCTAGAGATATTTGTCTGCAGTGTTCCTCCCTTCCCAGAATAGGATTGAAAAACTGAGCCTTAAAAAGTGTCCACCCCAGACGCGAGAGACGCCCGGCTCCCGGCGGCGCAGACGCGAGAGACGCCCGGCTCCCGGCGGCGCAGACGCGAGAGACGCCCGGCTCCCGGCGGCGCAGACGCGAGAGACGCCCGGCTCCCGGCGGCGCAGACGCGAGAGACGCCCGGCTCCCGGCGCAACCGACCACGTGCAGAATCGTGGCTGAGAGGAGCTGCCCCGCGCCCAGGGTTGGGGCGGTGGCCGAGAGGAGCTGTACCACGTCCAGGAGGTGGTGGCTGCTTGGGCACCGGAGGGCCGAGAGGAGCTGATCCACATTCAAAGCAGGAGGGGCGGCCTTGAGGAGATACCCCTCGTCCAAGGTAGGGTACAGTGGCTGCGCCTTGCTGGAGCGGCTGGGAAGGGATACTCCACGACCAGGTGGAATATAGGAATCCAGTGTTCTGGGGAGGAAGGAACAAGACGGCGAGACCACTTTCTTCCCCACAAATTCATCAAAAGAACATTTGAACGTGGAGTAAAGTCCACAAAACCACTTCTGAATACTGGCAGAGGACATCAGGCTCCCAGAAAAGCAGCCCATTGTCTTCTAAAGGAAAGAGAAGAAATCCAGCTCCACCTACCAGAACACTGACACATGCTTCCCTAACCAGGGAACCCGGACAAGTCACCTGTCCAACCCCACAAACAGCGAAGAAACTACATAATAAAGAGAACTCCACAAACTGCAAGAAGAGGGAAAGGACACCCCAAGCAAAGCAATATAAGCAAGATGAAGAGGCAGAGAAATACCCAGCAAGTAAAGGAACAAGATAATTGCCCACCAACACAAACAAAAGAAGAAGATATAGGGAATCTACCTGATAAAGAATTTCAAATTTTGATGGTGAAAATGATTCAAAATCTTGAAAGTAAAATGGAGTTACAGATAAATAACCTGGAGAAAAGGATTGAGAAGATGGAAGAAAGATTTAATAAGGACTTAGAAGAAATAAAAAAGAGTCAATATACAATGAATAATGCAATAGATGAGATCAGAAACACTCTGGAGGGAACAAACAGTAGAATAACAGAGGCAGAAGACAGGATAAGCGAACTAGAAGATAGAATTGTAGAAATAAATGAAACAGAGAGGAAAAAAGAAAAACGAATTAAAAGAAATGAGGACAATATTAGAGACCTCTGGGACAATGTTAAACGCTCCAACATTCGAATCATAGGAGTCCCAGAAGAAGAAGACAAAAAGAAAGACCATGAGAGAATACTTGAGGAGATAATAGTTGAAAACTTCCCTAAAATAGGGAAAGAAATAATCACCCAAGTCCAAGAAATCCAGAGAGTCCCCAACAGGATAAACCCAAGGCAAAATACTCCAAGACACATATTAATCAAATTAACAAAGATCAAACACAAAGAACAAATATTAAAAGCAGCAAGGGAAAAGCAGCAAATAACACTCAAGGGGATTCCCATAAGGATAACAGCTGATCTTTCAACAGAAACTCTTCAGGCCAGAAGGGAGTGGCAAGATATACTTAAAGTGATGAAAGAAAATAACCTACAGCCCAAATTACTATACCCAGCAAGGATCTCATTCAAATATGAAGGAGAAATCAAAAGCTTTACAGACAAGCAAAAGCTGAGGGAATTCAGCATCACCAAACCAGCTCTCCAACAAATGCTAAAGGATCTTCTATAGACAGGAATCACAGAAAGAGTGTATAAACTTGATCCCAAAGCAATAAAGAAAATGGCTACGGGATCGTACTTTTCAATAATTACCTTAAACGTAAATGGGTTGAATGCCCCAACCAAAAGACAAAGGCTGGCTGAATGGATACAAAAACAAGACCCCCATATATGTTGTCTGCAAGAGACCCACCTCAAAACGAGGGATGCATACAGACTGAAAGTGAAGGGCTGGAAAAAGATAGTCCATGCAAATAGAGACCAAAAGAAAGCAGGAGTAGCAATACTCATATCAGATAAAATAGACTTTAAAACAAAGGCTGTGAAACGAGACAAAGAAGGAAACTACATAATGATCAAAGGATCAATCCAAGAAGCAGATATAACAATTCTAAATATTTATGCACCTAACATAGGAGCACCGCAATATGTAAGACAATTACTAACAAGTATGAAAGGGGAAATTAACAATAACACAATAATAGTGGGAGATTTTTAACACCCCACTTACATCTATGGATAGATCAACTAAACAGAAAATTAACAAGGAAACACAATCTTTAAATGATATAATAGAACAGTTAGACCTAATAGATATCTATAGGACATTTCACCCCAAAACAATGAATTTCACCTTTTTCTCAAGCGCACACGGAACTTTTTCCAGGATAGATCACATCCTGGGACATAAATCTAGCCTAGGTAAATTCAAAAAAATTGAAATCATTCCAAGCATCTTTTCTGACCACAATGCAGTAAGATTAGATCTCAATTACAGGAGAATAACTATTAAAAGTGCCAACATATGGAGACTGAACAACACGCTGCTGAATAATGAACAAATCATAGAAGAAATCAAAAGAGACATCAAAATATGCATAGAAATGAATGAAAATGAAAACACAACAACCCAAAACCTCTGGGACACTGTAAAAGCAGTGCTAAGGGGGAAGTTCATAGCAATACAGGCACACCTCAAGAAATAAGAAAAAAGTCAACTAAATAACCTAACTCTACATCTAAAGCAACTAGAAAAGGAAGAAATGAAGAACCCCAGGGTCAGTAGAAGGAAAGAAGTCATAAAAATTAGGGCAGAGATAAATGCAAAAGAAACAAAAGAGACCATAGCAAAAATCAGCAAAGCCAAAAGCTGGTTCTTTGAGAAGGTGAATAAAATTGACAAACCACTAGCCAGACTCATCAAGAAGCAAAGGGAGAAGAACCAAATCAATAAAATTAGAAATGAAAATGGAGAGATCACAACTGACAACACAGAAATACAAAGGATTATTAGAGAATACTATCAGCAATTATATGGCAATAAAATGAATAACCTGGAAGAAATGGACAAATTCCTAGAAAAGTACAACTTTCCAAAACTGAACCAGGAAGAAATAGAAAATCTGAACAAACCCATCACAGGCACGGAAATTGAAACTGTAATCAAAAATCTCCCAGCAAACAAAAGCCCAGGTCCAGACGACTTCACAGCTGAATTCTACCAAAAATTTAGAGAAGAGCTAACACCTATTCTACTCAAACTCTTCCAGAAAATAGCTGAAGAAGGGAAACTTCCAAACTCATTCTATGAGGCCACCATCACCCTAATCCCAAAACCTGGTAAAGACCCCACAAAAAAAGAAAACTATAGGCCAATATCACTGATGAACATAGATGCAAAAATCCTTAACAAAATTCTAGCAATCAGAATCCAACAACACATTAAGAAGATCATACATCATGACCAAGTGGGCTTTATCCCAGGAATGCAAGGATTCTTCAATATACGCAAATCAATCAACGTAATACACCACATTAACAAACTGAAAAATAAAAATCATATGATTATCTCAATAGATGCAGAGAAAGCCTTCGACAAAATTCAACATCCATTTTTGATAAAAACCCTCCAGAAAGTGGGAATTGAAGGGACATACCTCAACATAATAAAAGCTATATATGACAAACCCACAGCAAACATTATCCTCAATGGTGAAAAACTGAAAGCATTTCCCCTAAAGTCAGGAACAAGACAAGGGTGCCCACTCTCACCACTACTATTCAACATAGTTCTGGAAGTTTTGGCCACAGCAATCAGAGCAGAAAAAGACATAAAAGGAATACAAATTGGAAAAGAAGAAGTAAAGCTTTCACTGTTCGCTGATGACATGATCCTCTACACAGAAAACCCTAAAGACTCTACCAGAAAACTACTAGAGCTAATCAATGATTACAGTAAAGTTGCAGGATATAAAATCAACACACAGAAATCCCTTGCATTCCTATACACTAATAATGAGAAAATAGAAAGAGAAATTAAGGAAACTATTCCATTCACTGTTGCAACGAAAACAATTAAATTCTTAGGAATATATCTACCTAAGGAAACAAAAGACTTGTACATAGAAAACTATAAAACACTAGTGAAAGTAATCAAAGAGGACACTAATAGATGGAGAAATATACCGTGTTCGTGGATTGGAAGAATAAATATTGTAAAAATGAGTATACTACCCAAAGTAATTTATACATTCAATGCAATCCATGTCAAGCTACCAACAATATTTTTCACAGAACTAGAACAAATAATCTCACAATTTGTATGGAAATACAAAAAACCTCGAATAGCTAAAGCAATTTTGAGGAAGAAGAATGGAACTGGGGGAATTAACCTGCCAGACTTCAGGCTCTATTACAAAGCCACAGTCATCAAGACAGTATGGTACTGGCATAAAGACAGAAATATAGATCAATGGAACAAAATAGAAAGCCCAGAGATAAACCCACGCTCCTATGGACACCTTATCTTCGACAAAGGAGGCAAGAATATAAAATGGAGAAAAGACAGTCTCTTTAACAAGTGGTGCTGGGAAAACTGGTCAGCCACTTGTAAAAGAATGAAACTAGAACACTTCCTAGCACCATACACCAAAATAAACTCAAAATGGATTAAAGATCTAAATGTAAGACCAGAAACTATAAAACTCCTAGAGGAGAACGTAGGCAAAACACTCTCCGACATAAATCACAGCAGGATCCTCCAAGACCCACCTCCCAGAATATTGGAAATAAAAGCAAAAATAAACAAATGGGACCTAATTAAAATCAAAAGCTTCTGCACAGCAAAGGAAACTCTAAGCAAGGTGAAAAGACAGCCTTCAGAATGGGAGAAAATAATAGCAAATGAAGCAACTGATAAAGGATTAATCTCCAAATTATACAAGCAGCTCCTGCAGCTTGATTCCAGAAAACTAAGTGACCCAATCAAAAAATGGGCCAAAGAACTAAACAGACATTTCTCCAAAGAAGACATAAAGATGGCTAACAAACACATGAAAAAATGCTCAACATCCCTCATCATCAGAGAAATGCAAATCAAAACCACAATGAGATACCATTTCACACCAGTCAGAATGGCTGCTATCCAAAAGTCTACATGCAATAAATGCTGGAGAGGGTGTGGAGAGAAGGGAACCCTCTTACACTGTTGGTGGGAATGCAAACTAGTACAGCCACTATGGAGAACAGTGTGGAGATTCCTCAGAAAACTGGAAATAGAACTGCCATATGATCCAGCGATCGCACTCCTGGGCATACACACCGAGGAAACCAGAATTGAAAGAGACACATGTACTCCAATGTTCATTGCAGCACTGTTTATAATAGCCAGGACATGGAAGCAACCTAGATGTCCATCTGCAGAGGAATGGATAAGAAAGCTTTGGTACATATACACAATGGAGTATTTCTCAGCCATCAAAAAGAATGCATTTGAATCCGTTTTAATGAGGTGGATGAAATTGGAGCCAATTATACAGAGTGAAGTAAGCCAGAAAGAAGAACATCAATACTGTATATTAACGCATATATATGGAATTTAGAAAAATGGTAACCTGAACCCTGTATAAGAGACTGCAAAAGAGACATAGGCATTTAGAACAGTCTTTGGGACTCTGTGGGAGAGGGTGAAGGTGGAATGATTGGGGAGAATGGAATTGTAGCATGTATATTATCATAAGTGACCAGTCCAGGTTCGACGCATAAATTTTCCTCTGTTCAAAAAAAAAAAAAAAAGAAATAAATGTTATTATATAGACATAAAAAAAAAAAAAAACTAGTGGTTACCAGAGGGGAGGGGGAAGAGGGGAGAGGAAAGTTAGCAGTGTGGGATTAAGAGATACAAACGACTATGTATCAAATAGATAAGCAACAAGGATATATTGTATAGCAGTATTATATAGGGAATTATAGCTATAATCTTATAATAACTTTTAACCTGTAAAATACTGAGTCACTATGCTGTGTACCTGAAACTAATATCATATTGCTAATCAACTATACTTCAATAAAAAAGTATATACTGTTAAAAAAAAAAAAAGTGTCCACCCGCCCCCTAGTATCAGGGCGGAAATTAGACACTGAAGAGACCAGCAAACAGAAGCTAAAACAGAGGGAACCACCTTGGAAATGACAGATAGAGTAGTCTAGAGGCTACTTCAAGAATAAGACCAAAAACCAGAGGCAAGAGACTTAAGCCCGAATCCTGAGAACACAAGAGAACTCCTGACTCCAGGGAACATTAATTGATAGGAGCTCAAAAACGTCTCCATACCTACACTAAAACCAAGCACCACCCAAGGGTCAACAAGTTCCAGAGCAAGACATACCATGCAAATTCTCCAGCAACACAGGAATATAGCCCTGAGCTTCAATATACAGGCTGCCCAAAGTCACTCCAAATCCACTGACATCTCATAACTCATTACTGGACACTTCATTGCACTCCAGAGAGAAGAAATCCAGCTCCACCCACCAGAACACTGACACAAGCTTCCCTAACCAGGGAACCTTGACAAGTCACCCGTCCAACCCCACATACAGCAAGGAAACTACATTGTAAAGAGAACTCCACAAACTGCCAGAAGAGAGAAAGGCCACCCCAAGCAAAGCATTATAAGCAAGATGAAGAGGCAGAGAAATACCCAACAAGTAAAGGAACAAGATAAATGCCCACCAACACAAACAAAAGAGGAAGATATAGGGAATCTACCTGATAAAGAATTTCGAATTTTGATGGTGAAAGTGATTCAAAATCTTGAAAGCAAAATGGAGATACAGATAAATAACCTGGAGAAAAGGATTGAGAAGATGGAAGAAAGGTTTAATAAGGACTTAGAGGAAATAAAAAAGAGTCAATACACAATGAATAACGCAATAGATGAGATCAGAAACACTCTGGAGGGAAGAAACAGCAGAATAACAGAGGCAGAAGACAGGATAAGCGAGCTAGAAGATAGAATTGTAGAAATAAATGGAACAGAGAGGAAAAAAGAAAACGAATTAAAAGAAATGAGGACAATATTAGAGACCTAGGGACAATGTTAAACACTCCAACATTTGAATCATAGGAGTCCCAGAAGAAGATGACAAAAAGAAAGACCATGAGAGAATACTTGAGGAAATAATAGTTGAAAACTTCCCTAAAATGGGGAAAGAAATAATCACCCAAGTCCAAGAAACCCAGAGAGTCCCCAACAGGATAAACCCAAGGCGAAATACTCCAAGACACATATTAATCAAATTAACAAAGATCAAACACAAAGAACAAATATTAAAAGCAGCAAGGGAAAAGCAGCAAATAACACACAAGGGGATTCCCATAACAGCTGATCTTTCAACAGAAACTCTTCAGGCCAAGAGGGAATGGCAAGATATACTTAAAGTGATGAAAGAAAATACCCTACAGTCCAGATTACTATACCCAGCAAGGATCTCATTCAAATATGAAGGAGAAATCAAAAGCTTTACAGAAAAGCAAAAGCCGAGAGAATTCAGAATCACCAAACCAGCTCTCCAACAAACGCTAAAGGATCTTCTCTAGACAGGAAACACAGAAAGGGTGTATAAACTTGGACCCAAAGCAATAAAGAAAATGGCTACGGGATCGTACTTATCAATAATTACCTTAAACGTAAATGGGTTGAATGCCCCAACCAAAAGACAAAGGCTGGCTGAATGGATACAAAAACAAGAATCCGAAATATGTTGTGTACAAGAGACCTACCTCAAAATGAGGGACACATACAGACTGAAAGTGAAGGGCTGGAAAAAGATATTGCATGCAAATAGAGACCAAAATAAAACAGGGGTAGCAATACTCATATCAGATAAAACAGACTTTAAAACAAAGGCTCTGAAAAGAGACAAAGAAGGAAACTACATAATGATCAAAGGATCAATCCATGAAGAAGATATAACAATTCTAAATATTTATGCACCCAACATAGGAGCACCGCAATATCTAAGACAATTACTAACAAGTATGAGAGTGGAAATTAACAATAACACAATAATAGTAGGAGATTTTAATACCCCACTTACATCTATGGATAGATCAAGTAAACAGAAAATTAACAAGGAAACACAAACTTTAAATGATACAATAGACCAGTTAGACCTAATAGATATCTATAGGACATTTCACCCCAAAACAATGAATTTCACCTTTTTCTCAAGCACACACGGAACCTTTTCCAGGATAGATCACATCCTGGGCCATAAATCTTGCCTTGGTAAATTCAAAAAAATTGAAATCATTCCAAGCATCTTTTCTGACCACAATGCAGTAAGATTAGATCTCAATTACAGGAGAAAAACTATAAAAAATGCCAACGTATGGAGGCTGAACAACACGCTGCTGAATAATGAACAAATCATAGAAGAAATCAAAAGAGAAATCAAAATATGCATAGAAATGAATGAAAATGAAAACACAACAACCCAAAACCTCTGGGACTCTGTAAAAGCAGTGCTAAGGGGGAAGTTCATAGCAATACAGGCATACCTCAAGAAACAAGAAAAAAGTCAACTAAATAACCTAACACTACATTTAAAGAAACTAGAAAAGGAAGAAATGAAGAACCCCAGGGTCAGTAAAAGGAAAGAAATCGTAAAAATTAGGGCAGAGATAAATGCAAAGGAAACAAAAGAGACCATAGCAAAAATCAACAAAGCCAAAAGCTGATTCTTTGAGAAGGTAAATAAAATTGACAAACCAATAGCCAGACTCATCATGAAACAAAGGGAGAAGAACCAAATCAATAAAATTAGAAATGAAAATGGAGAGATCACAACCGACAACACAGAAATACAAAGGATTATTAGAGAACACTATCTGCAATTATATGGCAATAAAATGAATAACTTGGAAGAAATGGACAAATTCTTAGAAAAGTACAACCTTCCCAATCTGAACCAGGAAGAAATAGAAAATCTGAACAGACCCATCACAAGCACGGAAATAGAGGCTGTAATCAGAAATCTTCCAGCAAACAAAAGCCCAGGTCCAGACGGCTTCACAGCTGAATTCTACCAAAAGTTTACAGAAGAGCTAACACCTATTCTACTCCAACTCTTCCAGAAAATTGCTGAGGAAGGGAAACTTCCAAACTCATTCTATGAGGCCACCATCACCCTAATCCCAAAACCTGGTAAAGATCCCACAAAAAAAGAAAACTACAGGCCAATATCACTGACGAACATAGATGCAAAAATCCTGAACAAAATTCTAGCAATCAGAATCCAACAACACATTAAGAAGATCATACATCATGACCAAGTGGGCTTTATCCCAGGAATGCAAGGATTCTTCAATATACGCAAATCAGTCAACGTAATACACCACATTAACAAACTGAAAAATAAAAATCATATGATTATCTCAATAGATGCAGAGAAAGCCTTCGACAAAATTCAACATCCATTTATGATAAAAATCTTCCAGAAAGTGGGAATAGAAGGGACATCAGTTCAGTTCAGTTCAGTCGCTCAGTGTGTCTGACAATGGCGACCCCATGAATCACAGCACGCCAAGCCTTCCTGTCCATCACCAACTCCTGGAGTTCACTCAAACTCATGTCCATCGAGTCGGTGATGCCATCCAGCCATCTCATTCTCTGTCTTCCCCGTCTCCTCCGACCCCCAATCCGTCCTAGCATCACTCTTTTCCAGTGAGTCAACTCGTCGCATGAGGTGGCCAAAGTATTGGAGTTTCAGCTTTAGCATCAGTCCTTCCAATGAACACCCAGGATTGATCCCCTCTAGAATGGACTGGTTGGATCTCCTTGCAGTCCAAGGGACTCTCAAGAGTCTTCTCCAGCACCACAGTTCAAAAGCATCAATTCTTCGGCGATCAGCTTTCTTCACAGTCCAACTCTCACATCCATACCTCAACATAATAAAAGCTATATATGACAAACCCACAGCAAACATTATCCTCAATGGTGAAAAACTGAAAGCATTTCCCCTAAAGTCAGGAACAAGACAAGGGTGCCCACTCTCACCACTACTATTCAACATAGTTCTGGAAGTTTTGGCCACAGAAATCAGAGCAGAAAAAGACATAAAAGGAATACAAATTGGAAAAGAAGAAGTAAAACTTTTACTGTTCGCTGATGACATGATCCTCTACACAGAAAACCCTAAAGACTCTACCAGAAAACTACTAGAGCTAATCAATGATTACAGTAAAGTTGCAGGATATAAAATCAACACACAGAAATCCCTTGCATTCCTATACACTAATAATGAGAAAATAGAAAGAGAAATTAAGGAAACTATTCCATTCACCGTTGCAACAAAAGAATTAAATACTTAGGAATATATCTACCTAAGGAAACAAAAGACTTGTACATAGAAAACTATAAAACACTAGTGAAAGTAATCAAAGAGGACACTAATAGATGGAGAAATATACCGTGTTCGTGGATTGGAAGAATAAATATTGTGAAAATTAGTATACTATCCAAAGTAATTTATACATTCAATGCAATCCATGTCAAGCTACCAACAATATTTTTCACAGAACTAGAACAAATAATCTCACAATTTGTATGGAAATACAAAAAACCTCGAATAGCCAAAGCAATCTTGAGGAAGAAGAATGGAACTGGGGGAATTAAACTGCCGGACTTCAGGCTCTACTACAAAGCCACAGTCATCAAGACAGTATGGTACTGGCATAAAGACAGAAATACAGATCAATGGAACAAAATAGAAAGCCCAGAGATAAACCCGCACACCTATGGACACCTTATCTTTGACAAAGGAGGCAAAAATATAAATGGACAAAAGACAGTCTCTTTAACAAGTGGTGCTGGGAAAACTGGTCAGCCACTTGTAAAAGAATGAAACTAGAACACTTCCTAACACCATACACAAAAATAAACTCAAAATGGGTTCGAGAGCTAAATGTAAGACCAGAAACTATAAAACTCCTAGAGGAGAATATAGGGAAAACTCTCTCCGACATAAATCACAGCAGGATCCTCCATGACCCACCTCCCAGAATATTGGAAATAAAAGCAAAAATAAACAAATTGGACCTAATTAAAATCAAAAGCTTCTGGACAGCTATCGAAACCATAAGTAAGGTGAAAAGACAGCCTTCAGAATGGGAGAAAATAATAGCAAATGAAGCAACTGATAAAGGATTAATCTCCAAAATATACAAGCAGCTCCTGCAGCTCAATTCCAGAAAAATAAATGACCCAATCAAAAAATGGGCCAAAGAACTAAATAGACGTTTCTCCAAAGAAGACATAAAGATGGCTAACAAACACATGAAAAAATGCTCAACATCTCTCATCATCAGAGAAATGCAAATCAAAACCACAATGAGATACCATTTCACACCAGTCAGAATGGCTGCTATCCAAAAGTCTACATGTAATAAATGCTGGAGAGCATGTGGAGAGAAGGGAACCCTTTTACACTGTTGGTGGGAATGCAAACTAGTATAGCCACTATGGAGAACAGTGTGGAGATTCCTCAGAAAACTGGAAATAGAGCTGCCATATGATCCAGCAATCACACTCCTGGGCATACACACCAAGGAAACCAGAATTGAAAGAGACACATGTACTCCAGTGTTCATTGCAGCACTGTTTATAATAGCGAGGACATGGAAGCAACCTAGATGTCCATCTGCAGAGGAATGGATAAGAAAGCTTTGGTACATATACACAATGGAGTATTACTCAGCCATTAAAAAGAATGCATTTGAATCAGTTCTAATGAGGTGGATGAAACTGGAGCCTATTATACAGAGTGAAGTAAGCCAGAAAGGAAAACACCAATACAATATACTAACGCATATATATGGAATTTAGAAAGATGGAAATGATAACCCTGTATACGAGACGGCAAAAGAGACACAGATGTATAGAACAATCTTTGGGACTCTGTGAGAGAGGGTGAGGGTAGGATGATTTGGGAGAATGGCATTGAAACATGTATGCTGTCATATGTGAAACAAATCGCCAGTTCACGGTCAATGCATGTTACAGGATGCTCGGGGCTGGTGTGCGGGAATGACCCAGAGGGAGAATAAAGTGAGGAGGGAAGTGGGAGGGGGGTTCGGGAGGGGGAACTCATGTACACCCAGGGGGGATTCATGTCAATGTATGGCAAAACCAACCAATATAATATTGTAAAATAATTAGCCTCCAATAAAAAATAAATAAATAAAAAGAAATAAGAAGAGAGAATTATGTTTTCCCCCTCTCTTTGGGGAATCTGTAGTTTATTTTTCTAATTCTTCTTGTCATTCAGTCACTAAGTCATGTCAGGCTCTTTGTGACCCCGTAGACTGCAGCATGCCAGGCTTCCCTGTCCTTCACTATCTCCTGGAGTTTTCTCAGATTTATGTTCATTGTGTCAGTTATGCTATCGAACCATCTCATCCTCTGCAGACCTCTTCTCCTTTTGCCTTCAATGTTTCCTCTCATCAGACTCTTTTCAATGAGTTTGTTCTTTACATCAGGTGACTAAAATATTGGAGATTCAGCTTCAGCATCTGTCCTTCCAATGAATATTCAGGATTGATTTCCTTTAGGATTAACTGGTCTGATCTCCTTGTAGTGCAAGGGACTCTCAAGAGTCTTCTCCAGCACTACAGTTCAAAAGCATCATTTCTTCAGTGCTCAGCCTTCTTTCTGGTCCAACTCTCACATTCATACATGACTGGAAATACCATAGCTTTGACTATATGGACCTTTGTCGACAAAGTAATGTCTCTGCTTTTTAATATGCTATCTAGGTTGGTCATAGCTTTCCTTCCACAGAGCTCTTTTAATTTCATGGTTGCCGTGATTTCAGAGCTCAAGAAAAGAAAATCTCACTGCTTCCACTTTTCCTCATCTATTTGCCATGAAATGATGGCACTAGATGCCATATCTTAGTTTTTTAAATGTTGAGTTTTAAACCAGCTTTTTCATTCCTCTCTTTCACCCTTATCAAGAGGTTCTTTAGTTCCTCTTTAGTTTCTGCCACTAGAGTGGTATCATCTGCATATCTGAGGCTGTTGATATTTTTCCTGGCAATTTTGATTCCAGCTTGTGAGTAATCCACCTTCATATTTCTCATGATATACTCTGCACATAAGTTAAATAAGTAGGGTGACAATATACAGCCTTGATGTACTCCTTTCCCAATTTTGAACCAGTCTGTTGTTCATTGTCCAGTTATAACTGTTGCTTCTTGACCTGTATACACATTTCTCAGGAGGCAGGTAAGGTGGTCTGGTATTCCCATCTCTTTCAGAATTTTACATAGTTTTTGTTGATTTACACAGTCAAAGGCTTTAGTGTAGTCAATGAAGCAGAAATATATGTTTTTCTGGAATTTCTTTTCTTTCTCTATGATCCAACGAATGTTGACAATTTGATCTCTGGTTCCTCTGCCTTTTCTAAGACCAGCTTTTACATGTAGAAGTTCTCAGTTCACATACTGCTGAAGCTTAGCTTGAAGGATTTTGAGCATGATCTTACTAGCATGTGAAATGAGTGCAATTGTGTGGCAGTTTGAGCATTCTTTGGCATTACCTTTCTTTGAGATTGGAATGAAAACTGACCTTTTCCAGTCCTGTGGCCACTGCTGAGTTTTACATATTTGCTGACATATTGAGTGCAACACTTTAACTGCATCATCTTTTAGGATTTGAAATAACTCAGCTGGAATTCCATCACCTCTACTGGCCTTGTGCATAATAATGGTTCCTATGGCCCACTTGACTTCAGAGTTCAGGATGTCATTCTCTAGTTGAGTGACCACAACATCATGATTATCTGG
The DNA here is from genome assembly GCF_049115385.1 of Moschus berezovskii. Classification (NCBI taxonomy): domain Eukaryota; kingdom Metazoa; phylum Chordata; class Mammalia; order Artiodactyla; family Moschidae; genus Moschus; species Moschus berezovskii. Next base: position 25,234,108 of record NC_142462.1, on the reverse strand, counting down.
GTCATTAAAACCTTTTTTGTATAGTTTTTCTGTGTATTCTTGTATTCTTCTGTGTATTCTAATTCTCCTAGTGAATGCTTTAAGATTGGTATATTTTCTGGTTACAAATATCATTTTAAAATAAAGCATTAAAATATGAGCAGAGCAATTGTTTAAAATGTCCCTTATTGGCAGCAGTATTTGGCTGTAGGCTTCCATAGGACTGGGGAAAACAGAGACCCCACTTTTGGGAGGTACACACAAAATCTTGTGTACACCAGGGCCTGGGGAAAAATGCCCCTTATTTATGGAATTTTCTTTCTCATAATCTGAAAATTCTCAGAAGGAGTAGAAATTCAAGTTAGAGTTAGGTAGAGAAAAGAAAATATTGTAGCTGATAATGATGTAAGATAAGTAAATCTCTTCCTCATTTGGATATTTCATTTGAATTTCCTTTCTCAGATTATAATAGTGACAGAAAGTCTTAGAGGCAGATGAATAGAAAATTTTTAGAAAAATTCCAGATGATATGGGATTAATAGAGCTGAGGAAAATAACCTCTTGAAAATTTCTACTGTGTAGCAATAAAACTTGGCGAGGATATTTTTCAACCTGGGCTTCCTTGGTGGTTCAGCTGGTAAAGAATCTGCCTGCAGGAGACCTGGGCTCAATCCCTGGGTTGGGAAGATCCCCTGAAGAAGAAAAAGGCTACCAACTCCAGTATTCTGGCCTGGAGAATTCCATGGACTTTATAGTCCATGGGGTCGCGTATATAGTCATGGCACATGACTGAGTGATTTTCACTTTCATTTTTTAACTTATGGGTGGTGAATATATAGGGAAACTTGTTCATATCTTGTCAACTTTTTTTAGTGAGTTGTAAAATTTAGATGGCATGACTAGCCATATTTATTGAATCTTTTATTTTAGAAGTTTGTGTTGGAGTTATAATGTGATGACTTGAGTTATATGAAACATCTGCAAGTAACTTTCTGCCTAGGAAATCTGCATGTCTCTTAGTTCCTGTTGATTAGGATAATGGCCCTGTACATTTTTCCAGACAAGAAAAGAACATCACCACATCAATTATCACCAAAGTTTAGTAAAGCTTCAAAGGGGAGAGAAGATTGAAAATTATTCAAAGGCTTAGAGTTGCTTCCTCCTGCACAATTATTTCTCACTCTTCTCTCTGGCCTCTTGCCCAGCAGGACATGATATTCCTTAAAATTAACAAGTTAGCTGTTTCCATTGCTCTAGTGGCTTCTGTCCTCTGTCTTATCCTGAAAAATAGTTACCTTTGTATTTGTTTTTTCTTTCCATCTAGATTTCATATGCACCTTGAAAATAGGCACTGTGTCTTAACAATTTGAATCCACATTAAATTATAATTATGTAAAAGCCTCAGGTGGACTTCCCTGGTGGCTCAGTGGTAAAGAACTCACCTGCTAATGCAAGAGATGTGAGTTTGATCTCTGGGTTGGGAAGATCCCCTGGAGAAGAAAATGGCACCCCACTCCAGTATTTGCCTGGGAAATCCCATAGACAGAGGAGCCTGACAGGTCACAGTCCCTGGGGTCGAGCACATGCCCTCCATAGTATATCGGGCTGCATTTTATCTACATCCTTATCAATAGTTATCATGAATTTGTGTAACAGAAAATGACTTAAACATCATTTATTTTTTTAATAGAAAGAAGAAAAATAGTGGACCATATGTCCAGGAAATCAGTTTATGATGACAACCTAAAGACATCTCTCCACTCTTAGAACCTGTCCTCTAAGGAAACTACTGTGAACAGTTTCTTGTGATTTTTCTAGAAAATTAAAATATATATACATGTATATATATGTATATATATATAATTTGCAAAAGGTATATTCAAATATTGCCATAGTTCTGTACTTTCTATTTTTCACTAAAATATTTGAGTATAAGTTTATATATACTATTCTTTCAAATGCTGACTTTGATTTCCAAAATATATAGTCTCACTTATATAACCTGTCTTTCATCAGTTACCTTTAAATAATTTATACTTACTAGTTATTTTATTTAATTTTATAGTGAAAAATACCCTTTTATATATCTTGGAGTACTTGTGTTATCATTTTTATAAGTAATTTTCTAGATGCAGAATTGTTGGCTCAAAAAAGTATATGTATTTCCAGTTCTGAGTTGTTGTTGTTTTGGGGATAAGTCGTGTCTGACCCTGTTTGACCCTGTGAACTGGCATGCCAGCCTCCTCTGTCCTCCACTATCTCCTGCAGTTTGCTCAAATTCATGTCCATTGAGTTGATGTCCAGTTTTAGAGACACTGTCCAATTCCTTTCCAATGCTATTTTACCAATTTATTCATTTTCCTCATTCTTCCTGTTCCAACAGGGTATAAGATAACTTTTGAATTAGCTAATCTGGATATGCAGATGACACCACCCTTATGGCAGAAAGTGAAGAGGAACTAAAAAGCCTCTTGATGAAAGTGAAAGAGGAGAGTGAAAAGCTTGGCTTGAAGCTCAACATTCAGAAAACAAAGATCATGGCATCTGGTCCTGGGGAAACAGTGGAAACAGTGTCAGACTTTATTTTTTGGGGCTCCAAAATCACTGCAGATGCTGATTGCAGCCATGAAATTAAAAGACGCTTACTCCTTGGAAGGAAAGTTATGACCAACTTAGAGAGCATATTAAAAAGCAGAGACATTACTTTGCCAACCAAGGTCCGTCTAGTCAAGGCTATGGTTTTTCCCGTGGTCATGTATGGATGTGAGAGTTGGACTGTGAAGAAAGCTGATTACCGAAGAATTGATGCTTTTGAACTGTGGTGCTGGAGAAGACTCTTGAGAGTCCCGTGGACTGCAAGGAGATCCAACCAGTCCATTCTAGAGGCGATCAATCCTGGGTGTTCATTGGAAGGACTGATGCTGCTGAAACTCCAATACTTTAGCCACCTCATGCGACGAGTTGACTCACTGGAAAAGACTCTGATGCTGGGAGGAGACGGGGACGACAGAGAATGAGATGGCTGGATGGCATCACTGACTCGATGGACATGAGTTTGAGTGTACTCCGGGAGTTGGTGATGGACAGGGAGGCCTGGCATGCTGTGATTCATGGGGTCGCAGAGAGTTGGATACGACTGAGCGACTGAACTGAACTGAACTGAATCGGATAGATGGGGTGGAGTGGGTGCTAGCCATGTCCACCTCTTTCAACCTCCTGGACTGTAGCCTGCAAAACTCTTCTGTCCTTGGGATTTCCCCAGGCAAGAATACTGGATCGCGTTGTCATTTCCTCCTCCAGGGGATCTTCCCCACCCAGGGATCGAATCCACATCTCCTGCGTTGGCAGATGGATTCTTTACCACTCAGTCACCTGGGAAGCCAATAGGGTAGATAAGAAACAGCATCTCATTATAATTTCATCTGCTTTTTAAAATCAGCAGTAAGAGCAAACTTATTTTTTGTGACCTCCTCCTTATTTCTACTTAGGCATTACCTTTTCTTCTGTTATTCCTATTTTATTTTTTAAAGTTGGATTACTTATCATTCCTTATTCATTTTTATAAATTTTTAAATTAAGAATAACAATTTTTGTCATGCATTAAAAAATATTCTGTAGTTTGTCATTTGACTTTAGGATATTTTTATTACTATCCTCAAATGTTGAATTTATCCAAATTTATCAATCCATTCCTACTATATCTTCTTTTATTTATTTATTTTTAAATTTATTTATTTTAATTGGAGGCTAATTACTTTACATTATTGTATTGGTTTTGCCATACATTGATATGAATCTGCCCCGGGTGTACATGTGTTGCCCATCTTAAAAAAAAAAAATCTTTATTTTATTTATGTATTATGCTGTGTGGGTCTTCGTTGGGGCCCACAAGATCTATGATCTTTGTTGCAGTGTTCAGGACCTTTTAGTTGTGGCATGTGGGATCCAGTTCTCTGACCAAGGATCGAACCTGTGCCCCCTGCATTGGGAGCACAGGATCTTAGCCACTGGACCAACAGGGAAGTCACATTTCAATGACTTCTTGATTTTGTTTCCTATTTACAAATGCCTACTCTACACCAAAATTACAAATACATTTTTCATTTAATATTTTTACTTTTAAATAATTCTTTGATATACTCGGTTTTTATTTTGATGAGTAGAATAAAGGAGAAATCTGCATTTATTTTTTCCAAATAGCTAAACAGTTGTCTCAAGTTCATTTATTGAATAAATTCCTTTTCCTTAAAAACTGAAAAATCACCTTTAATGTCAAGTGTATTTTAGTATTATTTTGGGTATCGATTCTGTTCAATTTGTCTAATATTTCCCTAGTACCAAAGCAATTTAATTACTGTTGCTTCACAATATAATTTAATATATAGTAAGTAGCCCCTCATTCATCTTATTCGTGATTTTTCTGGATATGCTCACATTGTATTTCTTGATGAACTTTAGTGTTATTTTATAAGGTTTCAAAAATAATCCTGTTAGTATACATTGAATCTTTTCAATTTTGAGTATTAGTATCCATGAATAAAGTTCTTTTGCATTTCAATAAATTTCAAATATTTTCTGTAAATAAGTTTTCACATTAAAAGTTCTGTTTTAAGTTTTTGCTATTATCATATCTTTCTAATATCTTTTCTAATGAGTCATAGATTATACATGGAGAAATTATTGTTTTGAGCATTAATTTTATAATCAGACTTGTTACTGAATTTTCTTATTATTTATGATGGTTTTGTATTAATTCCTTGAGGTTTTCTAGGTATATAAAATTTCATCTTCAAGTCATGGAAATTTTACCTTTTCCATTTCTTTTCCTTTTATTGACTGATACTTCTGGGAAAATATTAAATTAAAGTGGCAAAAGTGGACATTCTTCTTGTGTGAATGTTGAAGTTTTTGAAGTGCTTCTATTTGATATCTATTGAAATAGACATATTTTACTCTCTTTTAGTCTATTAATGTGGTGTAGTATATTAACAGATTTTCTGATATTAAATCACCTTTAAGGCAAATGGATTTTAATGAAACCAATTTAAAGGACACATAATGACTATCATATCTTAGCAAATGAAAAGGAAATTTTTTATTTTAAGAACACTATGCAAGGTGAGGGAGAAATGGCATTCTTAATAATTTAAATTTTAAGCATCCCTAGAGCTCAGTATGTGAAGATCATTATCTCCTCTTTGTTGACTTAAGAGGCATTATTATAAAATCCTGGCCAATTAGTTATTTTCTTTTCTTTTTACTTCAGAGCACCTTATACTGCTTGTTTAAAGAATAGTATTGTATATTTGCTTGAGTCAGTTTACAAACTAAATAATTATTTTAAATTTCTCTGTCATGGCTTTGGCACTCTGTAATTTAAAGAAAACCTTTGTATAATTAGGATTTGCACATCATAAAATATAATCAAAAGATGCTAGTCTCTAGCTTGTTTATTACAGAAAAGGGATTCTACTTTATCATTATCTTCTTTCTTTCAAGTGTGATATCAAAAGAATTTTATACAAATAAGAAAGCAAATTTGGGTCAAATTTCACATAAAAATGATGAAAATAATGCCAAATAATATGTTATTCAGGGAAAAGAAAAACCATTCAAATGTTTGAATATCATAATACCTGACCAACCTATTTTCCAAAATAAACTCTCAGAGGTATAACCTCTATTGTATGTTCATCTTGATGCAGTGATTTATTAGAATAACAAATTTTATGGATTTTTTTAATTGCAAAGAAGTAGGAGAAGGAGACGACAGAGGATGAGATGGTTGAATGGCATCACCGACTCGATGGACATGGGTTTGGGTGGACTCCGGGAGTTGGTGATGGACAGGGAGGCCTGGCGTGCTGTGGTTCATGGGGTCACAAAGAGTCAGACACGACTGAGTGACTGAACTGAACTGATATTCATTTTAGCAATTATTATTTTCACCTTTTTTTTTTTTTGTAAGCAAGTTAAGCAAAATATCATGGTACTTTAAGGTATTGTTTCACAAAATACATCAAAGTTACATATATTTTATAATACGTGAGGAAAAATAAGATGTAAAAATAAGATAGTCTTTTTTCATCTAATTTCAGTTTGTCACATTCTTTTTTCAAGTTTTCTAATTTATCTAATCAAAAGACAGCTGTGTTACAAGAAAAAAGTATTTTGAATATATAAATTAAGATATAAGTCCCAGGAAAATTCAGTTTATGAATTCCGAGTTTCATCATTGGTCGAAGCTCCTGGACAGACTTTCTGAGGATTTCTATGATTTTCTATTATGCTTCTTGTTAGCTGTCCAGAAATTTGTCTTATAGTCTCCTGTATATTGTCCGCTGTTAGGAAATCTGTGTTTTATAGATATTTGCCTTTCCTACCCTGCCTGGCCCAGAATATTGTTCATAATAATTGCTTATGAAGCAATTGTGACCACATTATGCCTCATAAGTTTTTTTCCTAGGAATGAAATGTCAGGTTTCATTGGCAGTGATGACGAAAGACAACCACCCAGATAAAGTAAATGGAAATTAATTTATAAAATTTTGATAGCCAGGTTATTGACTTCTCTAAAGCTTTAAGTAGGTCTTTGTCCTATTCAGTTGTGAGACCTAACCCTTGCCTCAGCTTAGCTCTTTTAGGGTTGTCCTGCACCATGGCATTTAAGAAGTCAGTGACATCCTTCTTGGTTTCGTTGTTTTGGATCCTCAGTGGTCCCAAATGATGACCAAAATTTGGTGAATCACACATATTTGGAAAAAAATATAGAGAGAGCTTAATGATTTGGAACCAACATAGTATTATCTGATAAGCTGTGTATTTATACATCTGAATATAAGGAAAAGAAAGTGTTGGGAACATCCATCAGCCATGAGAACATTTTCATTTCTGAATTGTCCTCTTTCAATATACACCATGCCTAAGGACTGATGCTAAAGCTGAAACTGCAATACTTTGGCCACCTCATGCGACGAGTTGACTCACTGGAAAAGACTCTGATGCTGGGAAAGGTTGGGGGCGGGAGGAGACGGGGACGACAGAGAATGAGATGGCTGGATGGCATCACCGACTCTGTGGACATGAGTTTGAGTGAACTCCGGGAGTTGGTGATGGACAGGGAGGCCTGGCGTGCTGTGATTCATGGGGTCGCGAAGAGTCGGACACAACTGAGCGACTGAACTGAACTGAACTGATAGAAGCTCCTATTATGTAGTCTCTCAAATTTACTTTCTTTGCAACATTGAATTAATATTTTATATCATATTTCAAATTCTGTTTATATGCAGCTCAGCTTTGTTACTTACGTTTGTTTAACTTTGTATGTGGTTTGGGTGGTGTGTATAAATGGTCCTTTAAGGACAGTTTGAAGGTTGGTTAATATTTTAAATGGTAGCAGTGGCAATCTATCAACCCTGGCATAATTTAATAAATGGTGACAGGAAGAATATTTTACTTTTGACTTTTCATAGCTTTCTAAAATACTAGAATTGTTACTTATGTATGGTAAATGGTTTTGATCCACATGGGATATTTGAAATGGTCACTAGCTCTGAATCTGACTGGTAGAACTGCCTACTTAAGCAAATAAAGTCACATGAAGTGGTCCCTGTTGGAGAAGGGTGAGACAGAGGATAAAATGTTTGGATGGCATCACCAACTCAACGGGCATGAGTTTGGGCAAACTCTGGGAGATGGTGAAGGACAGGGAAGCCTGGTGTGCTGCAGTCCATGGGGTTGCAGAGAGCTGGACATGACTTAGTGACTGAATGATAAGTATTATATTTTAATTTTTTATTATATAACACGTTGTTGTTCAGTAGCTAAGTTGTATCCAACTCTTTGAGACCCCATGAACTGCAGCATGCCAGGCTTCTTTGTCCTTCACTACCTCCCTGAGTTTGCTTTCCAACGTTGTCCAAATCCAAATGACAGAAGAGAAAGTTTATTTTTTAAGGAGGTGTTATGTATTTATTATAGGCTGTGCACTATATGAAGGAGTTCTGAGCAAATATAGCACATGACCTTTGTTTAATAGGAACAAAAATCTATTTGAGGAGTTAATACATGGAAATTCTCTAGTGGTTATCACAGTTCCTGGGCTTCAATAACTAAATGAGTGAGTGAGTGAATGACAGCAGAAGGACGAGGCGTAAGTGCAACAACATGCGTTAAATACTGAGTGTAAGGCCATTAATGTGATTGGAATTGGCAAGTGAGTTAATATTTCAATTCTGGCTTACTCCACAGCTCTCAGTAACTTCTGCTGTTCCCACACTACACTGAAGAGGTGGGAAGTTGGGGACATGAATAAAAACAATGGGTGTCAAAAATAATGGAAAATTAAAGTTTTGAGATTTTAGCATTCAGATTTTTCAGTTAATGTTATGACAGAAAGAAAAGCATGAAAATCAAACGTGCTAAATGTTTTGGCACATGTAAATTTATTTCTAGTTGTGAAGTCTTGAAAAATATTATGAAGATCAGATCATGAATCAGTTCAATATAATGCTAAAAAACTGTCTTTCAAAGTTTTGTTTTGATTTACTCTGAATACATTAAGGGACAGAATCAAGGCTAAGTAAACCATCTGGATATTTTGAGTGTCTAAGGATTATTGGAAGAGGAGATGTTTGAATTCTGAGTTTGAGTGGATGGGGATGAAATGGACCTAAATATGTTGCTTTTTGAAATGTAAAAATGATTTTATAAGGAATATACATAAAAAATAACTTTAAAGTAAAATTAAGCTTGCTATGAATGACAACGCTCTTTCTCACTGTTCTCCCTTACCATTTCCTGCTCTCTATAAGTAATTAGATTCAACTTTTAAAATATTTTAATGTTTGTAATTATTATGCTAAATGACAAATAACTTAGAAGATGTAGATATAGCTCACTTTCACTAACCACCACTGACCCCATCATGTGTGTGGATAGTGCTCAGTTGTCCGACTCTTTGCAACACCATGGACCTGACAGTTTCCTCTGTCCATAAAATTTTCCAGGCAAGAATACTGGAGTGGGTTGCCATTTCCTTCTCCAGGGATCTTCCTGTCCTTATATACATGCATTTTTCTGGCATAGTTGTATGTTAGTTTTGTTCAGATGAATTCTCTGGGCTTGCATTAAAAAACCATGCCATTTCTAGCTTTTAATATCTACTTATCTACGGTGGGCCACATAGTAAATTCTTACTTTTCTTTTTTTACACAATCTTATGTTTTCTTTTTTTTTAATTTATTTTAATTAGAGGCTAATTACAATATTATAGTAGATTTTGCCATACATTGACATGAATCAGCCACGGGTGTACATGTGTTCCCCATCCTGAACCCCCTCCCACTGCCCTCCCCATCCCTCAGGGTCATCCCAGTGCACCAGGCTGAGCACCCTGTCTCATGCATATAGGGTGGTATTGAATTCTCTTAACTTTTGCTTGTCTGAAAGCTTTTGATTTCTCCATCAGTTTTGAATGAGATCCTTGCTGGGTACAGTAATCTTGGTTGTAGATTTTTCCCTTTCAGTACTTTAAATATATCCTGCCATTCCCTTCTGGTCTGCAGAGTTTCTGCTGAAAGATCAGCTGTTAAGCATATGGGGTTTCCCTTGTATGTTACTTGTTGCTTCTCCCTTGCTGCTTTTAATATTCTTTCTTTGTGTTTAGTCTTGTAAGTTTGATTAGTATGTGTCTTGGCATGTTGCTCCTTGGGTTTATCCTGTATGGGACTCTATGACTCTTGGACTTGACTTTCTGTTTCCTTTTCCATATTGGGAAAAATTTCAACTATAATTTCTTCAAAAATTTTCTCATACCCTTTCTTCTCTTCTTCTTCTGGGACCCCTATTATTCGAATGTTGGTGCGTTTGATATTGTCCCAGAGGTCTCTGAGACTGTCCTCAGTTCTTTTCATTCTTTTTACTTTATTCTGCTCTTCAGAAGTTATTTCCACCATTTTATCTTCCAGCTCACTGATTTGTTCTTCTGCTTCAGATATTCTGCTATTGATTCCTTGTAGAGCATTTTTAATTTCAGTAATTGTGTTGTTTGTTTCTGCATGTTTATTGTTTAATTCTTCTAGGTCTTTGTTAGTTGATTCTTGCATTTTCTCCATTTTGTTTTCCAGGTTTTTGATCATCTTTACAATCATTCTGAATTCTTTTTCAGGTAGTTTGCTTATTTCCTTTTCATTTATTTGGACTTCTGTGTTTCAAATTTGTTCCTTCATTTGTGTAATATTTCTCTGTCTTTTCATTATTATTGTTATTTTTTTAACTTATTGTGTTTGAGGTCTCCTGTCCCAAGCTTCAAGCTTGAATTCTTTCTTCCTTTTGGTTTCTTTTCTCTAAGTTTGGTCCAGTGGTTTGTGTAAGCTTCATATAGGGTGAGGTTTGTGTTAAGTTTTTGTTTGTTTGTTTGTTTCTTTTTCTTCTGATGGGCAAGGCTGAGTGAAGTGGTAATCCTGTATGCTGATGACTGGGTTTGTATTTTTGTTTTGTTTGTTGTTTAGATGGGGCATTCTGCACAGGGTGCTACTGGTGGTTGGGTGATGCTGGGTCTTTTATTACAGTGGTTTCCTTTGTGCGAGTTCTCACTATTTGATACCCCCTAGGGTTAGTTCTCTGGTAGTCTAGGGTCTTGGAGTCAGTGCTCCCACTGCAAAGTCTCAGGGCTTGATCTCTGCTAAGTCTTTCAATGGTAATATCTCTCATGCTTCTCTTGCTATCTCGGCAGCCAGCCAGATCCAATCATTTAAGGCTTCCACGATGTACTCTTCTCTGCGTAAGTCTGATCCTTGTGAAATCCAAGACGGTCTTATCACTGGTTGGTGTAGGCAAACATGTGTCCAAAGCCACAGTTCCCAATCTGACCCCAGGCAATGCTCGGGAGGTCCCAGAGTCCCTAAGGAGAATGGGAGGGTGTTGCAGCAAAGGGGACAGTCCTTGTGCACTTCCCTTCTGTCGTCCACAGTCTTGTGAAGTCCACCTGGAAGGACCTAACCGTTGCTTCTTGACTTGCATACAGATTTCTCAGGAGGCAGGTAAGGTGGTCTGGTATTCCTATCTCTTTAAGAATTTCCCATAGTTTGTTGTGATCACATAGTTGAAGGCTTTAGCATAGTCAATGAAGCAAAAGTAGATGTTTTTCTGGAATTCTCTTGCTTTTTTCTATGAGCCAGTGGATATTGGCAATTTGATTTTGGTTCCTCTGCCTTTTCTAAATTCAGCCTGTAAATCTAGAGGTTCTTGGTTCACATACTGTGGAAGCCTAGCTTAAAGGATTTTGAGCATTGTCTCTGCTTCTGTACTTATCACTAATTCAACTGTAAATTCTTCTCCATATGTATAAATCTCTCAGTATCCTGAAAGGGAGATGTACTCCTTTTACTCATAAGGGAGTCTCTCAATTTTCTCTTAATTGAGATTTCTCACTTGGAGTCTTCTGTACTTTTTGCATTTGGATCTGATGAAATGACATCTTATACAGTGTCAACTTCATGAAAAAAGATTTTTTTTTTCACTAGAAATAAGAGAAGATAATGGAAGAAAGCTTGACTACTATGTGTTTTGAAGCATAAGAGTAATACCCTGATTCTGGGGACAAATTGTGTGAGTACACAGTTGACTCTGAAAGTAGACTAGGTGATGAAGAAAACACATGGTACAATTCTCCAAATATCCATTAGGGCATATTTTTAGACTCTTTGCTTGAGGTTTATTACTTGGGAAAAAGTGCCAGTTAACTAGCCATCACTGATATCCATAAAGAAAGAATGAACATTTCCAGTAAATCCATAGGGCTAGCCAATGTGAACTATTGGTTTCTTTAGGGGGTCTAGGATGATATCCGTGTGGAAAATGATGGGTCATTTAATTCTGTATGTTGCTTAAAGGATAACTCTCTGGTGCCTACCAGAACTTTGTTCTTACAACCTTATATGTTAACAAAATATTCAGTATCTTGTTGTTCAGTCAGAAAGTCATGTCTGACTCTCTGTGACCCCATGAACTGCAGCATGCCAGGCTTCCCTGTCCTTCACTATCTCCCTGAGTTTGCTCAAACTCATGTGAATTGAGTCAGTGATGCCATCCAACCATGTTATTCTCCATCTCCCCCTTCTCCTCCTGCCCTCAATCTTTCCCAGCATCAGGGTCTTTTCCAATGAGTCAGCTCTGCACATCAGATGGCCAAAGTACTGCAGCTTCAGCATCAGTCCTTCCAATGAATATTCAGGATTGATTTCCTTTAGGATTGACTGATTTGATCTCCTTATTTAATATCTTATTAAGTACTAGTAGGAATAGATTTGGGCCAGGGTGTAACTGGCATGTCCAGTTGGAGAATAGCTACTCCACTGAACGGATTGGCTTTATTTTGATGACCCTCATGGAATTTAAATGATTCTGAGAGGTTTATGTCTGTACAAGAAAAGGGCAGTCTGGAAATTTTGGCTATGCTTATCTGCTGTGTTCTCAGCAGCACCACTCAAACTCTAGAATCAGGCCGGTATCTTCTACTTCTGAGGGTCCAATGTACAGTGTAAGTATGGGAGTTGATGAATGTTCTCTGTTCCTGCCCACCACCTAATCAGAATTCATACAATGTGGACTTCCATAGTCAGAATGCATTTAGGATGCCCAGAATTCTAATATGCACTGGCACACTGAACATATCAGTCCACCCAGCTCCTGTAATGGCTTATTCAATGTCTTTGACAAAGAGTTCTATTTTGATCACTGTCTGAAAGGTCTGATAGGCATCTCTGTCGCAAACACTAAGACATCCCTGGGATGAAAACCTTCAGAGGAGCTCAGACAGCTTCCACTGAGGCAGGTTTCCCACTGCCTCAGCCCAGCCTTCTTATCCTCTGCTTCCACACAGCTCTTCATCTCTCCCTCATTCTTTCTCTTTCTCTAGCCCTCTTCTTCTATTTCTCCCACCCTAACCTGTTGCCATAAAATATTATAAACCTCAAGATCTTTACTTTTTATATTTTGTCGTTATCTATGAAGCTGATAAACAATACAGTACTTTTTGGAAGGAGGTACTTTGCAATGTGTTATTTGCAAAGTAATTTGAAAATAATTCTTAATTATTGCAAATAATTCTTAATTCTCACCAAGATCTTTCAAGATGGGTTACTCTTGCTTTCACACCTCTCTCTCCATGTTTGACATACATGATTTTTATAGAATACCTATTAATTTGGAATATCCCAGTTGAACTGGATTGGAAAAGTATAACATCTATTAAAATATCTTATACATTCAGTCTGTAGTCATTTAGATTATATTTTATGTTTCTAGGAAAAATGGGAGTTTTATCCTTGTATAAACAGGTTTAAGATATTTATGTCAAGTTGAATGTTTCAGAATAAGGTAAACTTACAAAAATGACAGCATACAGTGATCCATACTTTAGACTGAGCATCTTTAGGGTTTCTACTTTTTTCTATGGATACCTCTATGAAGTAATAGGATTATTGCATCTGCTAATTTTCGGTAGTACTGCTTTTATTATTTTAGTAAAGAGTTATCACCATGAAAATCAAAAGCAGACACATCATTTTAAATCCTGCAATTAAGTATATGCTTGTCAGCAGCTCAGTCATGGTATCTTTGATAGTGTGGGTAATGTGTTTTCTTCTCAGCTTACTTAGGCTGTGGTAATGGAAGCCAAACTCAAACATCAAAGGAAAGAGATTTTCCTTTGTAGGAAAACATCATTACATTTTCACACCATTAGGGTGATAGAAGTAAAGCATCTCCTCTGCATGAAGTAGATGCTTTTGATTATTTATTTTAAACTAAATATAGACTAGGATCATTATTTGTATGTGTATTAAAACTCCAATGCACAAAATAATGCCTATTGACTACCTATTAACATTTTTAGGAAAGGGGTGGGATATTAAAGAACTCACTAATTGAAACTCATTTTAATTAATTATTAGCAGTTACTTAGGCATATCAGCATCTAATTTTCTGTCTTTTAAATGACATTCCCTTGGAAGTTTGAAGCGTTCTTCATGATCGCCTCATAAAAACCAGCCTCAGCAATTATTAAAGTGAGGGCATCAGGCAATTTAATCTCCAACTGAAATCAGGACTAGATGCTGAGGAATGACAGAAATGCCTATTGTTCTACTTTTCTCATATTGTTAATGAACCATTTTACTAAACAAATGGTACATATACTTGAGAAACTGAACTTTCTGAAAAGTTTTACTTAAATAAGGCTGACATTACCAAGATGTTATAGGGTGAAAATAGGTGAGCTAATATACCTGATTTCTATAAGAATTATTTTCTTTGTTTCTTATGTAACTTTACCTTTAACAAATATTGTTCTGAGGTAGTACCACTAAAATAATAGCAATGGTGATGGTAGTGACAAAACCACCCCAAATCCACAAGGATGGAAAAAATACTTCATATACCAGAGTATTTCACACTTTCAAAATGATTGCCATATGTAGAATGTAAGTTATCCAACAGGGAACAAAACAGCAAGAAAGGAAACTTGTTTTAGTGGCTGAATCATTTTTTGATTAGTTGAAAACATCCCTTTGTTAAAGCTGCTGGGAAGGTAACAAAATGGTACCCTGAACAGCTGTCACTTATTTGGTTTTTACCCACTAATATTCTTCAGATTAAATAATGTTATCAAAAAAATCTTATCTGCTGTCACTTAGTTGACAGTCACCTACCAATATTCTTTAGATAGTAGTTGTAGTAGTAGTGTTAGTTGCTTAGACGTGTCTGACTCTTTGTGACCCATGGACTGTAGCCTGCCAGACTCCTCTATCCACAGATTCTGTAGGCAAGAATACTGGAGTGGGTTGCCATTCCCTTCTCCAAGGGATTTTCCTGACCCAGGGATCAGACCCGGGTCTCCTATATTTCAGGCAGAGTCTTTACCGTCTGAGTTACAGGGAGGTCCCATTCTTTAGTTAACATAATGTCAATTACAAAATCTTTGTGGGCATTTAGTAGAAATAATGATATCAGTTCTTTAGTCTAAAAAAAGATTTGCTTTACTGTAATGTTGATTTTTCCAAAGAAATACATCAAAGTAGCACTGATAAACCATGTTTTTGTAAAAAGTTATCAACTATTAGTAATATAAAATAAATACTTAATGTTACTCTCCAAGTGATTTGCTGACTTGTGTTAGCCAGACTGGAGACAATAGCAGCAAAGCTTGAAAGAGAGAAACTCTCACATTTAGTCTGACCACAGACTTCTATATGATTTTGCTTTATTATATATGCTACTCTGTTTTATCTTTTTCTTTATTTTCACTGGTTTGTAAAAATTGCAGCTTATTTCCTTTATCCTCTCATTTAGTCTTTAAATAACTGTTATTTAAAGACAGTGTTATTTGGCACAAAAAGTACAGATAGACCAAAGAAGCAGAATAGTGTCCAAATATATATCCCACCAAGCGGGAGAATTTAGTATGTGACAAAAATTTAATTTTATAGGAAAATCATGGTTAACTTAAAAATTCTAGAAACTTGGCTATCCATTTAGAAGAAAATAAGCTTAAAGCCTACCTCACATCTTATATAGAGATAGACTTCAGATAGATTAAAACTTTAAACATTAAAAATCTTAGAAGAAAATATAGATTAGCTCATGTAAAAGAGACTGGAGAGGACTTATTAGACATATGATATTCAGAATCAATGAAAGACAATAGAAATGTATTCAAATATTTATAAATTAAAATCTTTTATATAAAATTTTCCATAAATAATTTCAATAGAAATGAAAGATTTGGGGAAATATTAAAATGCAAATGAAGAAATGATGACTAATATCTACAATAAAGAAGTCTTCATAATAAATAGGACTCTTTATTGAAAGAATCCTATTTTAAAACTCCTATTAAAAAACTAACCCTATTAAAAATGTGCAGTGTAACAGTTTAAGCCCAATTTTAAAAATCTCCTATTAAGAGTGAACAAAAAAGATTTGACTGTATAGAAGAACAGATCCAAATGGTCAGTTGCATTTGTTAAGAATTTGAAGTTTGCCATGTGGTAAATGCAAATTAAATAGTGAGAAATCACTTTAAACTGTCAGAGTGTTGCATTTAAAAGAAGCAGTTACATATACCCTGATGGAGATGTGGACACAGTGTACTCTCATGTCTTATTAGTGAAATGAGACTCAGAACTTGATCTGGCATTGTCTACCTAAAAGAGAGATGCGTGCGTGTGTGCAAAGTCGCTTCAGTTGTGTCCAACAATTGTGACCCTGTGGACTGTAGCCCACCAGGCTCCTCTATCCATGGGATTCTCCAAGCAAGAATACTGGAGTGGGTTGCCATGCCCTCCTCCGGGGGATCTTCCCGAGCCAAGGATTGAGTCTGCATTTCTTGTGTCTCCTGCATAGGATACACATATCCTTTAATTAGCAGACCTACTCCTGGGAATTGAGCCCAAAGAAATAAAAGCATGGGTCTGTAAAGATTTATGTAAAAGCAGTTTACTGCTGGGATATTTGTAATGGAAACAAACTGGAAACAAGGTGGATTCACATGAATAGAGTAATGATTATATAGATTATGTTACATTCTTGCAGTGAATATCATATTTCATTAGGAAGTGTAGATTGGATCTTGTCAGTTAACTTTGGAAGATTTTTAAATAAGAAGAGAAAGAAAATATAAATAAGATGGCATAATAGACTCAATTTTGGGAAACAAGCATCCCAAGTTTCATAAATTCCAACATGGGTATCTCTGTCTTTCTATATTATTCTTTGGGCATGGAGAAGGCTATGAGAATAACACAGTTCAGTTCAGTTCAGTTGCTCAGTTGTGTTCGACTCTTTGCGACTCCATGAATCACAGCTTGCCAGGCCTCCCTGTCCATCAGGAACTCCCACAGTTTACCCAAACTCATGTCCATTGAGTCGGTGATGCCATCCAGCCATCTCCTCTGTCATCCCCTTCTCCTCCTGCCCCTAATCCCTCCCAGCATCAGGTTCTTATTTCCAATGAATCAACTCTTCGCATGAGGTGGCCAAAGTATTGGAGTTTCAGCCTCAGCATCAGTCCTTCCAATGAACACCCAGGACTGATTTCCTTTAGGATGAACTGGTCGGATCTCCTTGCAGTCCAAGGGACTCTCAAGAGTCTTCTCCAACACCACAGTTCAATGGCATCAATTCTTCGGTGCTCAGCTTTCTTCACAGTCCAACTCTCACATCCATACATGACCACGGGAAAAACCATAGCTTTGACTAGACGGACCTTAGTTGGCAATAGGGTTCTAAAACTGAGATGTGATATCCTGTAGTAGTGAGCATGGGCTTTGGCATCAGACTTTCTACATTTAAATGCTGACTATGCAGTGTACTTAGCTTTGTGATTTTGGAGAAGATACTGAATTTTTTTAATGCCTCATTTTCCTCTTCTATAAAAGGAAGGCAATGCTAGAATCTACCTTTCTGACATGTTGTATTAAATAAGTTCAGATTCATACCACTTAAAATCATACTGGTTGTGTAGTGAGTGCTGTCAGCTTGTGGATAAGCTAGAGGAGGAGAAAAGAGAAGAGCATAAAAAGGAAAAAAAAAATCACAGAAAGGCAAGAAATCCTCTTTTGAAATAATTTGTTTCTCTGGGTGCCCAAGTTGGTTACCTACCCACATCTTTCACCAGCCAGCTCTATTCAAGTGTCTGGACAGACCCTCTTATTCCAAGCACCACTTTCAAATCCTTGTCCTCTGCACTGCCAGAGACTGAGGCGTGAAGGACAGGATTGCTGCATAATGGACTGGAGTTCACCTTTCAGAGCGCACACAACTGACTTCTTAACCCAAGTTCGCTCAATAATTACCTGATGTTTCTATCCACTTTGGCTGTGCAAACAGTTTGTTTTCTCTTAAATATCATTAATACTACCCTTGTTCTTTTCTTTGGTCCTGGGCAGGGGATAGGTGAGGAGGAGGAAGGTAGTAGAAGTTACTTCAATCTAATGTTTTCATTCCTTTCTTCATAGAGCCTATGCTAAAGTCTGACCATTGTCATTTTTTTTTTTAGGTGACAATTCTCCATGTATCTGTAACTGTTGAGAGCAGAATCACTGAAACCTTCTTACCTTCCAATTCTTGTCAAGGATGTTTGTGTAACAGACAGCCTGTGAGAGAGGCTGACTCCTTCTCTAGCAAAGGGAGGATTTGCTTCCTCTCCTGTAAAACAAAGTTAATGTCTTCTTCTGGGGCTAAGTGTGGGTTTGCTTCTAGCTCATTGCAAAAGATTAGGGATTTCCTAAATTCAATGATAGAAACCCACAGTGTATATAGCATAGACCTGGGCCCCTACATATTGTCCTTGAGACCTTGGGGGTAGAAGAACTAATGTGAGCATGAAGCTCATGCTGCTTGCTGTGCCAAGACTAATAAAGTTATTTGTTTCTGACCCAGGAATCTCATGTTTTCTGCCAGCATCTTTGACACTGCATCAGGCTAATTCATTAACCTGAATGTAGAGTAAAATCTCAGACACTTCACAATTATTGCCACTATTCCCTATACAACAATTTTTGTACTTTGAAATGAGATAGTATAAGTAAAGGGCTTCCCAGGTGGTGCTAGTGGTAAAGAACCCACCTACCAATACAGGAGATGAGAGATGTGGGTTTGATCCTCGGGACAGGAAGATCCCCTGGAGGAGGGCATGACACCCCACACCAGTATTCTTGCGGGGAGAATCACATGGACACAGAATCCTGGTGGGCTGTAGTCCATAGGATCTCAGAGAGTTGGACACAACTGAAGTGACTTAGCATGCGTGCTTGCATGCAGTGTAGGTAAAGGGTTCATGCAGTCACATTATAAGGAACAACTTTAAGATTGTAACGAGGTATGGAAAAGTACTGTCTGAGCCACCAGAGAAGCTCCGAAGAGCCTGGTGGACTACAGTCCATGGGATTGCAAAGAATCGGATACAACTAAGTGACTAAGCACATTTACCACTTTACTTAGGAAAAGTACAGTCTATATTTTGAAGAAAAAACTTGAATTTTGAAAATATTTGAATTTTTGTAAAGTTGTGAGACACAGTGATATCCCTGGGGTGTGCTTAATTTTCAGGAAGTAAAGTATGGCCTCAACTTAAACTTTGAAGTGCCACACCTAACTGCAAGGGAGCATGAAAGATATGGGTTTTTGGATAGGTAGGATGTGCTCATATAAGTTACTATTTAAGGGTTGGAGAACATATGTTGCTGTAGAGCAGACAATCAAACTGGCTATTTTTGGTGCCAATTTGCCTCTGGTTTAGGTTCATTAAAAGAGCTTCTCAAAGTTAGTGGTCCCAGTAGAGTGGCTATTGATGGTTGCCATCAGGATGAGAGTTGGGAGAGAAGGAACCTATTAGATGATAGATGGACTTAACTGACAAGGATGAAGAGGTGTGGTTGAGTTGTGACAAGAGATACCAAGAAGAGCTTCCCAGGTGGCACTAGTGGTAAAGAACACACCTGCCAGTGCAGGAAACATGAGCCTCAGGTTTGATCCCTGGGTTGGAAGATCCCCTGGAGAAGGAAATTTCAACCCACTCCAGTATTCTTGCCTGAAGAATCACAGGATTGCAAAGAGTTGGATATAACTGAGCATGCAAATATAACAAACATAACAAGTGGAAAAGGAAAAACCTATGACAAGACTTGAAGGTCATGATTTATTTATTATTTGATGATGAAAACAATGTGGATTGATTAAATGATTGAACAATGGCGTAGTTTAAGCAAGTGCTTCCTAGTGTTTTTCATATCATAGAAAATAGTATCAATAACATCACATTCTAGGATAAATGAAGGAAGCAGCATGTAGCAGATGGCAACTGGCAAGAGCATTCCCACTGTATCCCAGCTGTCCATCCTGACAGCAGCAACATCTGTAGCCTGAACACTGCAGCACTGGCTTCATCACATTGCTTGTGAAGATGTGCACCCAGAAGCATATGTAAAGATATACCCTTAGTCAAAGCTATAAAGACAGGAGACTGAAGAAATAGCAGATTGGATATAAAATGACTAGGGCCATTGCATTCTTGAATGGAAAAAGCATACAGGTCAAGTTCCCTGGCTTAAACATATCACACAAGCTTAAAAATATAATTTGTCAATGGATCAGGAACAGTCAGCCTCAGGGAGCTGACTTACACAGAACAAACTAATAGAGATTGATGAATAAAAACCAGAACGCCAATCTGTTAATTTACATTGAGAACTGAACATGTTGAGAGGATCCAAAAATGTTTGCAGATCAATACATTTTCTGCCTGTGTCCAGTTTTCTCAAAAGGGCAAATTATGATCAGAAGGATGATCAGTGAGCCTTGACTAGGACCAAGAAGAGTGGGTTGTGTGATATTCCAGCCTATATTGCCAATTGGTGGGTGGGTTGACATCTTCTGTCCTTTAGGGCCACTAGACCCCCAAGTCTGGAGATACACTCCAAACTTCAGATGCTGAATCTTCTTTCAGAGAGGCCATCTTGAGAGTTCTCCTTTGTCTCTCTTTCTCTCCTTTCAGAGAGATTAACATATAACTTGATTTGGACACAGATATTCTTACAATTCTTGTTCATTTCTGCTTTCCTGGGGCTTCCCTTGTGGCTCAGCTGGTAAAGAACCTGCCTGCAATGCAGGAGACCTGGGTTTGATACCTGTGTTGGGAAGATCCCCTGGAGAAGGGCAAGGCTACCCACTCCAGTATTCTGGCCTGGAGAATACCAAGGACTGTATAGTCCATGGGGTCGCAAAGAGTTGGACACGACTGAGTGACTTTCACTATCACTATCATCTGCTTTCCTAAAGGCATGTACCTTGTCTGAAAAAAACCTATGGAGCTAAAGCAGTAGACTGCCTTGCCACCATGGGCTAATAAACTACTTTTTAAAGAGAAGGTTTGTTCCAATGAAACGAAAGGACCCACATTTTCATGGAAGAGCTATTCAAAATGAACCTAACTAAATGAATGCTGACACGCAGCACGGGGCTCTCCAAAGTCTGGGGAAATCAATTCCACAAATAAATAACAAATGTATGTGATGACATTTTTTCCAAGTGTTCCATTCCTCTGCCTTATCTTTTGATTCTTTTCTAATGAAATTCACCCGTGGCAGTCTTTCTTTCATGTGTAATTCATGTTGCGTGTAATCCTACTTATAAATATATATCTCTGCTGCTGGTAAGTCACTTCAGTCGTGTCCGACTCTATGCGACCCCATAGAGGGCAGCCCACCAGGCTCCCCCGTCCCTGGGATTCTCCAGGCAAGAACACCGGAGTGGGTTGCCATTTCCTTCTCCAATGCATGAAAGTGATAGTGAAGTCGCTCAGTCGTGTCCGACTCCTAGCTACCCCATGGACTGCAGCCTACCAGGCTCCTCCGTCAGTGGGATTTTCCAGGCAAGAGTACTGGAGTGGGTTGCCATTGCCTTCTCCAAACATATATCTCTAGTGATTCTTTTTAGAGAGGGTTGCACTGCAAAAAGCAGTTGAAAACTTCTCATGAGTAAGGATCTGCATGCACAACCATTTAAGATGTTTTATGAAGCTTAAAGGGGTTTCCCTGGTGGCTCAGGTGGTAAAGAATCCGCCTACAATGCAGGAGCCTTGGGTTCAGTCCTTGGGTCAGGAAGATCCCCTGGAGAAGGGAATGGCAATCCACGTCAGTATTCTTGCCTGGAGAATCCCATGGATAGAGGAGCCTGGCGGATTACAGTCCATGGGGTCGCAAAGAGTAGGAGACGACCAAAGCTACTGAGCACGCACACAGTCATCTAGCTTAAATCCCCAAATGTATCTCTCTAGTATATTAGTTTGGAGAAGTAAATGGCAACCCACTCCAGTGTTCTTGCCTGGAGAATCCCAGGGATGGGGGAGCCTGGTGGGCTGCCGTCTATGGGTTCGCACAGAGTCGGACGCGACTGAAGCGATTTAGCAGCAGCAGCAGCAGCAGTATATTAGTTCTTCTGTGATATTTTCAAGAAACATGATGCCTTACCAGGAGTATTTACTTTGACTAGAGAACTGTCTGTTCATTTAAGAATAAATGATCTTGAACTAAATTTTACATTGAAATGTAGGCATAATGGTTTGTGTCTTCTGAGAATTATATTTTTTACTTTTACAATTCATTATAGAAGTGAAGCAACCACCTTCTTGACTATGTTATTTGTGAAATGAAAGCCTAATGTGTGCTTTCATTTTCAGAAATACTGAACTTTGACGTTTTGACAGTGCTATTTAATATATAAACAAGTTTGCTTATCATATTTATCTAAAACCTACCAACTTAGATTTTCTATATAGCACCATATAAACCATTTGAAAGTGAAAATTTCAATCGAAATAGTATTTTGACATTATTTTTCACATGACTATTAAGTACTGAGAATTATAATTTTGCTATAAAAGAATTTGACTTCCCCTAATATTAAAAAGCAGAGACATTACTTTGCCAACTAAGGTCTGTCTAGTCAAGGCTATGGTTTTTCCCGTGGTCATGTATGGATGTGACAGTTGGACTGTGAAGAAGGCTGATCGCCGAAGAATTGATGCTTTTGAATTGTGGTGCTGGAGAAGACTCTTGAGAGTCCCTTGTACTGCAAGGAGATCCAACCAGTCCATTCTAGAGGAAATCAATCCTGGGTGTTCATTGGAAGGACTGATGCTAAAGCTGAAACTGCAATACTTTGGCCACCTCATGCGACGAGTTGACTCACTTGAAAAGACTCTGATGCTGGGAAAGGTTGGGGGCTGGAGGAGAAGGGGACGACGGAGAATGAGATGGCTAGATGGCATCACCGGCTCTATGGACATGAGTTTGAGTGAACTCCGGGAGTTGGTGATGGACAGGGAGTTCTGGCGTGCTGTGATTCATGGGGTCGCAGAGAGTCCGACACAACTGAGTGACTGAACTGAACTGAACTGAAGGATACTCAGCATTTTCTAATGATCTGTCAGCAAAATATCTCCACAAATGAATTTATTTATTGAGTTCTAAAGTCCCAAGTTGTCTGGACAGTTCTCCAATTGTGTGTGATGTCCCTCCAAATTTAATTTCCTTTTATTTCTTGACATCTAAAATCCATAGTGATTCTAAGAAGTGTGACAAGAAAGTCCATCTGAGGCAAAATGGGATTGCTTTAGCTCTTTCTTTGAAATTATATTTGAAGTTGCCTGAATATTTGTGAATGTTCGTTTAAAGGAGGAGGTAGAAGAGTAATAGTCCTCTGTGTTTGCAAAAGGAGTTGTGACTCCAAAGTGTCAGACATGAAAATCCAGGCAAATCAACCTGACTTTCTTTCTGCTTTCCTCAACAATGCATAAAATCCAGTTAAAGTAAATATCAGTTGCAGCCTTTAGTGTCAAAGAAGGAGTAGAGATGAAAGAAATGGGAGGATATAGGGAACTTGTCACTAAACAGTTAATCTCAGTCTTGCCTGTGGAGGGATAGATTTCAGGTGTTGAAAATGTGTATATGGGTGCTTGTGTTCTTTCAGGAGTAACTAATGAAGCTTTCGCCTCTTTAGTGGAGAATGCTAACCACAATGAGAACGTCCTTGTTTCCATAGTGTAGGACCGAGTGGGAACTTATGATCCTGAAAGTGAGAAAACACTGAGTCCTCACGTGGTCCACAGGCTGACCAATAATATACTGTAAAAAGTGGATCCAGCCCACGTTTTTAGAAGACCATAGACTTTGGATGGAGATAACCTTGGTCCAAATAACTGGATGTTCAGACTTATAATGTCTTTTAGTCTTAATTCCCCTATATGTTTAGCAGCAAAACAATATCCACCTGGAAGATTTATAGTGTGAATTAGTGAGATGTATCAAAAACAACTAACAAATGTCCAAGTACCTAAAATTGAGACATTTTTCCTTAGTCCTTATGTGTTAAATATTTAGCATTTAAGGAATAAGGCCATTTAAAAAATGAAAAAGCCTAGTATTTATCTCTTAAAATTGAATTAATGTGAATAGTTGATAATTTAGAAAGGAGCAATGTTTGTGGGAAGTCCACAGTGACCACACTGCCATAATGTATTGAATAGTACTAAAATTAATCAATTTCCATCTGTCTTTGTTTGATGATACCACTTGATCAGACACCACATGTTATCTCTGAAGAGCATCTCCTGCTGCCGTTGCACTGTCTGCTGGTTTTATTACTTGCCCAGGAGAGATAATATTTCCTTTGGAAATGTGAATGAATTCATTGGAAAATGATTTGCTTGTAGCTGATTCTATAGGACAAGCTTACCTGAAAATCAAATGTTTTTGAATTGCTTGAGTCTAGCAAGGGAAAAAAAAGTGTAACATGCCCATCACCTTATAAATGGAAACATTTTTCTTACTAAGGAACTTGCCAAATAATAATTATTAGAAACGTCAAAAACAGGCATAGTGTTTAATGCTTTTTTTAAAGCAATTAAAACATCTGCTCACTTATATGAGAATTCACTTATTCACTCACTCATTTAAGCAATATTTATTGAGTGTCTCTGGAATGTGAGTCACTACTGTGTCTTTTAAGTTTTTTATGGTAGTAATTGGAAGAACCTAAAGTGAAATATTGACAGCCCTAACAAACCAAAACAGATGGCGAAACAAATGATATGAAAAAAATCTTTAAAAAGATCCTTTATGTTGTTTACCGGTGTCAGCAGCCTTGAGTTTCACTGCTTGTTCTCCTACTTGCTCTGGGACCTGCAAGTCATCTGCATATGATTAAAAATAATTTGTTGTTCAGTCGCTAAGTCATGTCCAACTCTTTGCGACCCCACGGGCTGCAGCACACCAGGCTTACCTGTCCTTCACTATCTCCTGGTGTTTGCTCAAATTCATGTCCATTGAGTCATTTAACCATCCAACCATCTCATCCTCTGTCGTCCCCTTCTTCTCCTGTCATCATCCTTCCAACCATCAGGGTCTTTTCCAAAGAGTCAGCTCTTCTTTGGCCATCAGGTGGCCAAGGTATTGGAGCTTCAGTTTCAGCATCAGCCCTTCTAATGAATATTCAGGGTTGATTTCCTAAAAAACAATTTACTCCCCTATAAATTATTAAGACTATGTTTTCAACTTATGTGCTCTGATAATTCTAGGGATCAAATAACATTGTGATTTGAAAACTCGTTGTAGACCATTAAGAACCATATGAAAACGAGAGCTATTGATTTGGTAAATGTGTCTACTCTATGCTAAGGTCAGTAATTTCAAGGAGTAACAGTTTTCAGAAAAACCAAGGCACTTCAGTAGGCTAATAAACAATAATTTTTTAATCTTACAATATTGCACAATAAAATTGGCACCCCAATTAATGGTTTCCTTAATTTCAGTTTTCCTGTTCATTGGCTGTTTATCTTTGGTCAGTGACAATATAGCTCCAGGAATGAGACCGCTTTACTTAAACGGAATTCTTTTGTTCACATCAACCACCTCATCTTCAAGCAAGATGCAATCTGAAAATTATAGGTAGAAGGGAATTTGTTTTATTTTAAAAAAAGCTATTAAAGGAACCCCATTACAAAGTAAAGCCAACTTTAGTTTGGACTGCACTTCCTGTGCAAATACGAAACACAAATGACAGAAGCTGATTGTGTTTCATATTTGTGGTGCAAGAAGTTTTATGAAGTTCCAGGAGGAGAGAGAGAACTGAAGAGATTGCTGGAAGTGTTTGGTCAGTTGATTATAGTGATAAAGGACAGGAAGTACTAAGCAAACTAAAATGATACCTCAGTGGTAGATAAGGGAAAGTAACTCGGCAAAATGAACACAATTTCAATACTGAACCCCAATCAGAGTGTGTAACCTGATCAATTCCTTTAAATGCATTTTTCTCTTAACCTTATATTTTCTCTCATGTTTCCCCTCTGGTATCTCTGCTTCTTATTTTGAGGACTCTGTGGCTGCACCTCATGAATTACTTTCCGATTCACATGTAACTATCACAAATTGAAAGACTGACATCTGGACCTCAGCTCCCAGGGAAGAACATTTTTACTTTATAATTCAGATTGAGTCAGCTGTCGTTAATGACTTATAGTTACTAAAAGGGAGATTTCATCTCTACAAGCAAGTAAGTTACACACAGAAAGTAACTTTTTGCAAATGGGTGAGCAAAACTATTTTGTTGCTTCTAAAGAGTGTTTTTTTTTCAAGCTAAACATTACTGTCCCCAGAGATTAAGTAGCGTATTAGTGATTTGCAATTTACTATACAAAGTATATTGAATAGATAAAATCAGGACATCAAAAAATCACTAAAGGCAAGAATGTAGAAGTCTAGTGGAAAGTAAACATGTTATTATAGGTATCAACATGGATAATTCTCAAAAGGATAATGTTGAATGAGAAAAGCAAGTTACAAACTGAAACTTATAATGTGATTATGAATATAAATAAAACAACACAAAATATTTTACAATGTCTCATGTACATTTTGGAGAAGGAAATGGAAACCCACTCCAGTGTTCTTGCCTGGCAAATCCCAGGGACGGGGAGCCTGGTGGGCTGCCGTCTATGGTGTCGCACAGAGTCGGACATGACTGAAGTGAATCAGCAGCAGCAGCAGCAGCATGTACATTTGTGGTAAAAGTATAATAATGTGCATGAAAATGATAACACAAATGTTAGGGCAGTTATTACTTCCAGGGAGAAAAGATTGAGAGTGAGAGGGGTTTTAACGGTACCTAAACATTTTATAAATGAATCTTAATATTTACTGAGAATATTATTATGACCAGAAGTAGTAATGAACACTGATGATAAGTTTTACAGTCTTATATAATTTGTACATTTTAATAAGTTTTTAATTATGGTAAATAAGTCACCAAGAAACATGTAAAATCAAGTATTAAACATCTATAAAAGATGTGGAGTAGTTCATATACAAAACTATGATAAAATGGTTTGTGAACAATACAGTCAATATCTTCATAGTGTGACATGATGTAAAGCCTCCTATAACTAAGCTGGACTCTTTTCCCCAAACTTATTTTATGTTATAAACTTTGGGTGATATTTAATTAATCTGGCTTTCATAATTTCTGCCCTCAACTCCATTCTAATTTCATGAAGAAGATATGAGGAATCCGTCAAACAAATTAAACATCAATTTATATTGTCATCAAATAGAAAAAGAATTTACCTTCTCAGTAAGCAACTTATCCTGTGGCAATAAGATAATATGCTATGTTCATTAGTCTAGACATCCTAGGAAAAGATATTTCCAGCTAAGCACCAGATATTTTGACTTTCTAAAGGTAGAACTTTCTTGTGATTCCATTTTTAGAAATAAATGGGTATCAAATGAAAATTTGCTTCTGGAAAAAAACCACAGCATTGATTTTAGCCCAGTTAAGGGAAACAAACAACAGAGAAGAGACTTTTCACATTTGTGATACATTCTGAATGTGATAATTTAAGCAACTAACTCAATACTGACACTTACCTGCAGACGCTTCAGTTCAGTTCAGTTGCTCAGTCATGTCCAACTGTTTGCAACCCCATGAATCACAACACGCCAGGCCTCCCTGTCCATCACCAACTCCCGAAGTTCACTCAAACTCATGTCCATCGAGTCGGTGATGTCATCCAGCCATCTCATTCTCTGTCGTCCCCTTCTCCTCCTGCCCCCAATCCCTCCCAGCATCAGAGTCTTTTCTAGTGAGTCAACTCTTCACATGAGGTGGTCAAAGTATTGGAGCTTCAGCTTTAGCATCAGTCCTTCCAATGAACACCCAGGACTGATCTCCTTTAGAATGGACTGGTTGGATCTCCTTGCAGTCCAAGGGACTCTCAAGAGTCTTCTCCCGCACCACAGTTCAAAAGCATCGATTCTTCAGCGCTCAGCTTTCTTCACAGTCCAACTCTCACATCCGTACATGACCACTGGAAAAACCATAGCCTTGACTAGACGGACCTTTGTTGGCAAAGTAATGTCTCTGCTTTTTAATATGCTATCTAGGTTGGTCATAACTTTCCTTCCAAGGAGTAAGCATCTTTTAATTTCATGGCTGCAATCAGCATCTGCCGTGATTTTGGAGCCCCCCAAAATAAAGTCTGACATTGCTGTTTCCCCATCTATTTCCCATGAAGTGATGGGACCAGATGCCATGATCTTAGTTTTCTGAATGTTTAACTTTAAGCCAACTTTTTCACTCTCCTCTTTCACTTTCATCGAGAGGCTTTTTAGTTCCTTTTCACTTTCTGCCATAACGGTGGTGTCATCTGCATATATGACCTTTGTCTAAATTTTCCACAGCTATGATTCATTCTTATTTCTTTAAAAAAAATCAGAAGTAAATATGGTATTTTCATTTGTTTCATAAATTTAAGTGGTAAGTTCATGGGTTTCTTTTTCATTATTTTCTGAATGTTTTGGATATTCAAAAATTAAATATATAGTCTGTGTATTCTGTTGGTATTGTGGTGCAGTTTGCAATATATATCAATCGGTATATAGGTTTGCCTGTTTCTAAAAAGCCAAAAAAATGTACCCAAGTAGTCTTTTCTGTACTTTGGGGGTGCTATTTGCAAATAATATGCATTGTTGTGAAGTAAAGTGACACAATATAGCAGAAATTATAAGAACATGAACCTTGGAATCTGACAGACATAGTACTGAGTCTCAACTCCCAACACTTAACAGCTTTGGAAAATAGATTGAACTTCAAGTTTTAGTAAAAAGCAAATCAAGTGACTTCTCATAAGGGGAAGTTTAAGTACTAAATATGGTCATAGAGGTCAAATGTTCAGCAAAGTATTATGGAGTAAACAATAACTTGTAACGATCAGTGAGTTTATCCATGCCATTAGGGAGTTGTTTTACTTACTTTTATATATTTTGGAAGGCTACTAAGTTTTTAAAATAAGTTATTGGTATTTTCTTTTTGGTAAATTGCAGTTATGGTAAACTGATGATAGGTGGTCAGTCTTGAGCTCTTTACAAAAGATGGTTCCTGATCTATTTATTTCTGTGATGACACTTCTTGGTTCATATATGCTTCTGCATGTTCAAATTAATTGTTTCTTTCCAGAATTTTTCAGAGAAGATACAGCATTCTCTAGAGTGTGGAGAAGCATAGCATTACAAAAAGAGTTTCTCAATAATTTTACCAGTTATTATGTAGTGTTTCCATTAAGCAGTGTCTCTAAGGATATTTATTTTTTTAATTTTTTTTTATTGGAGGCTAGTACCTTTACAATATTATATTGGTTGGTTTTGCCATACATTGACATGAATCCGCCCCGGGTGTACATGAGTTCCCCTTCTTGAATACCCCTCCCACCTCCCTCCTCCCCATATCCTTCCTCTGGGTCATCCCTGTGCACCAGCCCTGAGCATCCTGTATCATGCGTCGAAGATGGACTGGTGATTCGTTTCACATATGATAATATACATGTTTCAATGCCATTCTCCCAAATCATCCCACCCTCACCCTCTCCCACAGAGTCCCAAAGACTGTTCTATACACCTATGTCTCTTTTGCTGTCTCTTATACAGGGTTAAGGTTACCATCTTTCTAAATTCCATATATATGCGTTAGTATACTGTATTGGTGTTTTTCTTTCTGGCTTACTTCAATCTGTATAATAGGCTCCAGTTTCACCCACCTCATTAGAACTGATTCAAATGCATTCTTTTTAATGGCTGAGTAATACTCCATTGTGTATATGTACCAAAGCTTTCTTATCCATTCATCTGCAGATGGACATCTAGGTTGCTTCCATGTCCTGGCTATTATAAACAGTGCTGCAATGAACATTGGAGTACATGTGTCTCTTTCAATTCTGGTTTCCTAGGTGTGTTTGCCCAGGAGTGTGATTACTGGGTCGTATGGCAGTTCTATATCCAGTTTTTAAAGGAATCTCCACACTGTTCTCCATAGTGGCTGTACTAGTTTGCATTCCCACCAACAGTGTAAGAGGGTTCCCTTCTCTCCACACCCTCTCCAGCATTTATTGCGTGTAAACTTTTGGATAGCAGCCATTCTGATTGGTGTGTAATGGTATCTCATTGTGGTTTTGATTTGCATTTCTCTGATGATGAGGGATGTTGAGCATTTTTTCATGTGTTTGTTAGCCATCTGTATGTCTTCTTTGGAGAAATGTCTGGTTAGTTCTTTGGCCCATTTTTTGATTGGGTCATTTATTTTTCTGGCATTGAGCTGCAGGAGCTGCTTGTATATTTTTGAGATTAACTCTTTGTCAGTTGTTTCATTTGCTATTATTTTCTCCCATTCTGAAGGCTGCCTTTTCACCTTGCTTATAGTTTCCTTTGCTGTGCAGAAGCTTTTGATTTTAATTAGGTCCCATTTGCTTATTTTTGCTTCTATTTCCAATATTCTGGGAGGTGGGTCATGGAGGATCCTGCTGTGATTTATGTCGGAGAGTGTTTTGCCTATGTTCTCCTCTAGGAGTTTTATAGTTTCTGGTCTTACATTTAGATCTTTAATCCATTTTGAGTTCATTTTTGTGTATGGTGTTAGGAAGTGTTCTAGTTTCATTCTTTTACAAGTGACTGACCAGTTTTCCCAGCATGACTTGTTAAAGAGGCTATCTTTTCTCCATTTTATATTCTTGCCTCCTTTGTCAAAGATAAGGTGTCCATAGGTGGGTGGGTTTATCTCTGGGCTTTCTATTTTGTTCCATTGATCTATATTTCTGTCTTTATGCCAGTACCATACTGTCTTGATGACTGTGGCTTTGTAGTAGAGCCTGAAGTACGGCAGGTTGATTCCTCCAGTTCCATCCTTCTTCCTCAAGATTGCTTTGGCTATTCGAGGTTTTTTGTATTTCCATACAAATTGTGAGATTATTTGTTCTAGTTCTGTGAAAAATATAGTTGGTAGCTTGATAGGGATTGCATTGAATGTATAAATTACTTTGGGTAGTATAATCATTTTTACAATATTTATTCTTCCAATCCACAAACATGGTATATTTCTCCATCTATCAGTGTCCTCTTTGATTATGTTCACCAGTGTTTTATAGTTTTCTATGTATAGGTCTTTTGTTTCCTTAGGTAGATATATTCCTAAGTATTTAATTCTTTTCGTTGCAACAGTGAATGGAATAGTTTCCTTAATTTCTCTTTCTATTTTCTCATTATTAGTGTATAGGAATGCAAGTGATTTCTGTGTGTTGATTTTATATCCTGCAACTTTATGGTATTCATTGATTAGCTCTAGTAGTTTTCTGGTAGAGTCTTTAGGGTTTTCTGTGTAGAGGATCATGTCATCAGTGAATAGTGAAAGTTTTACTTCTTGTTTTCCAATTTGGATTCCTTTTATGTCTTTTTCTGCTCTGATTGCTGTGCCCAAGACTTCCAGAACTATGTTGAATAGTAGTGGTGAAAGTGGGCACCCTTGTCTTGTTCCTGACTTTAGGGGAAATGCTTTCAGTTTTTCACCATTGAGGATAATGTTTGCTGTGGGTTTGTCATATATAGCTTTTATTATGTTGAGGTATGTCCCTTCTATTCCCACCTTCTGGAGGGTTTTTATCATAAATGGGTGTTGAATTTTGTCTAAGGCTTTCTCTGCATCTATTGAAATAATCATATGATTTTTATTTTTCAGTTTGTTAATGTAGTGTTTTACATTGATTGATTTGCAGATATTGAAGAATATTTGCATTCCTGGGATAAAGCCCACTTGGTCATGATGTATGATCTTCTTAATGTGTTGTTGGATTCTGATTGCTAGAATTTTGTTAAGGATTTTTGCATCTATGTTCATCAATGATATTGGCCTGTAGTTTTCTTTTTCTGTGGGATCTTTACCAGGTTTTGGAATAAGGTGATGGTGGCCTCATAGAATGAGTTTGGAAGTTTCCCTTCTTCAGCAATTTTATGGAAGAGTTGGAGTAGAATAGGTGTCAGCTCTTCTCTAAATTTTTGGTAGAATTCAGCTGTGAAGCCATCTGGACCTGGGCTTTTATTTGCTGGAAGATTTCTGATTACAGCCTCTGTTTCCGTGCTTGTGATGGGTCTGTTCAGATTTTCTATTTCTTCCTGGTTCAGATTTGGAAGGTTGTACTTTTCTAAGAATTTGTCCATTTCTTCCAAGTTATTCATTTTATTGCCATATAATTGCTGATAGTATTCTCTAATAATCCTTTGTATTTCTGTGTTGTCGGTTTTGATCTCTCCATTTTCATTTCTAATTTTATTGATTTGGTTCTTCTCCCTTTGTTTCTTGATGAGTCTGGCTAGTGGTTTGTCAATTTTATTTACCTTCTCAAAGAACCAGCTTTTGGCTTTGTTGATTTTTGCTATGGTCTCCTTTGTTTCTTTTGCATTTACTTCTGCCCTAATTTTTAAGATTTCTTTCCTTCTACTAACTTTGGGGTTCTTCATTTCTTCCTTTTCTAGTTTATTTAGATGTGGAGTTAGGTTATTTAGTTGACTTTTTTCTTGTTTCTTGAGGTGTGCCTGTATTGCTATGAACCTTCCCCTTAGCACTGCTTTTACAGTGTCCCAGAATTTTTGATTGTTGTGTTTTCATTTTCATTCATTTCTATGCATATTTTGATTTCTCTTTTGATTTCTTCTATGATTTGTTCGTTATTCAGCAGCGTGTTGTTACGCCTCCATATGTTGGCATTTTTAATAGTTTTTCTCCTGTAATTGAGATCTAATCTTACTGCATTTTGGTCAGAAAAGATGCTTGGAATGATTTCAATTTTTTTGAATTTACCAAGGCTAGATTTATGGCCCAGGATGTGATCTATCCTGGAAAAGGTTACATGTGCGCTTGAGAAAAAGGTGAACTTCATTTTTTTGGGTGAAATGTCCTATAGATATCTATTAGGTCTAATTGGTCTATTGTATCATTTAAAGTTTGTTTTTCCTTGTTAATTTTCTGTTTAGTTGATCTATCCATAGGTGTGAGTAGGGTATTAAAGTCTCCCACTATTATTGCATTGTTGTTAATTTCCCCTTTCATACTTGTTAGTAATTGTCTTACATATTGTGGTGCTCCTATATTGGGTGCATAAATATTTAGAATTGTTATATCTTCTTCTTGGATTGATCCTTTGATCATTATGTAGTTTCCTTCTTTATCTCTTTTCACAACCTTTGTTTTAAAATCTATTTTATCTGATATGAGTATTGCTACTCCTGCTTTCTCTTGGTCTCTATTTGCGTGGAATATCTTTTTCTAGCCCTTCACTTTCAGTCTGTATGTGTCCCTCATTTTGAGGTGGGTCTCTTGTAGACAGCATATGTGGGGGTCTTGTTTTTGTATCCATTCAGCCAGCTTTTGTCTTTTGGTTGGGGCATTCAACACATTCATGTTTAAGGTGATTATTAATAAGTATGATCCCGTTGCCATTTTCTTTATTGTTTTGGGTTCGAGTTTATATACCCTTTCTGTGTTTCCTGTCTAGAGAAGATCCTTTAGTATTTGTTGGAGAACTGGTTTAGTGATGCTGAATTCTCTCAACTTTTGCTTGTCTGTAAAGCTTTTGATTTCTCCTTCAAATTTGAATGAGATCCTTGCTGGGTACAGTAATCTGGGCTGTAGGTGACTTTCTTTCACCACTTTAAGTATGTCTTGCCATTCCCTCCTGGCCTGAAGAGTTTCTGTTGAAAGATCATCTGTTATCCTTATGGGGATCCCCTTGTGTGTTATTTGTTGCTTTTCCCTTGCTGCTTTTTATATTTGTTCTTTGTGTTTGATCTTTGTTAATTTGATTAATATGTGTCTTGGAGTATTTCGCCTTGGGTTTATCCTGTTGGGGACTCTCTGGGTTTCTTGGACTTGGGTGATTATTTCCTTCC
This sequence comes from Moschus berezovskii, assembly GCF_049115385.1. Lineage (NCBI taxonomy): Eukaryota > Metazoa > Chordata > Mammalia > Artiodactyla > Moschidae > Moschus > Moschus berezovskii. The sequence continues at coordinate 25,200,308 of NC_142462.1, read as the reverse complement.
CCATTTTAGGGAAATTTTCAACTGTTATCTTCTCAAGTATTCTCTCATGGTCTTTCTTTTTTTCTTCTTCTTCTGGGACTCCTATGATTCGAATGTTGGGGCGTTTAATATTGTCCCATAGGTCTCAAGTATTGTCCTCATTTCTTTTAATTCGTTTTTCTTTTCCCCTCTCTGTTTCATTTATTTCTACAGTTCTATCTTCTAGTTCGCTTATCCTGTCTTCTGCCTCTGTTATTCTACTGTTTGTTCCCTCCAGAGTGTTTCTGATCTCATCTATTGCATTATTCACTGTATATTGACTCTTGTTTATTTCCTCTAAATCCTTATTAAATCTTTCTTGCATCTTCTCAATCCTTTTCTCCAGGTTATTTATCTGTAACTCCATTTTGCTTTCCAGATTTTGAATCATTTTCACAATTAAAATTCAAAATTCTTTATCGGGTAGATTCCCTATATCTTCCTCTCTTGTTTGTGTTGGTGGGCATTTATCTTGTTCCTTTACTTGCTGGGTATTTCTCTGCCTCTTCATCTTGCTTATATTGCTGTGCTTGGGGTGGCCTTTCCGTCTTCTGACAGTTTGTGGAGTTGTCTTTATTATGTAGTTTCCTCACTGTGTGTGGGGTTGGACGGGTGACTTGTCAAGGTTCCCTGGTTATGGAAGCTTGTGTCGGTGTTCTGGTGGGTGGAGCTGGATTTCTTTTCTCTGGAGTGCAGTGAAGTGTCCAGTAATGAGTTATGAGATGTCAGTGGGTATGGAGTGGTTTGGGCAGCCTGTATATTGAAGTTCAGGGCTCTTCTCCTGTGTTGATGGCGAATTTGCATCATATGTCTTTCTCTGAAACTTGTTGACCCTTGTGTGGTGCCTGGTTTCAGTGTATGTATGGAGGCATTTGATGAGCTCCTCTCAATTAATGTTCCCTGGAACAGGATATCTCTGGTATTCTCAGGATTTGGACTTAAGACTTTGCCTCTGGTTGTCAGTCTTATTCTTGCAGTAGGCTCAAGACTTCTCCATCTGTCACTTCCAAGGCAGCTCCTTCTGTTTAAGCTCTTCTGTTTGCTGGTCTCTTCAGTGTCTGATTCCCGTCTCTAAGGATATTTAGAATTTTGTGAGTATAAAATTTTATAATTGTAGTCTTCAAACTTGAGGGAATGTTTAACATCTTTATTTTAAAATGATTCTAAAGAGGTTAAGTGATTTGATCAATGCCACAAAATGAGTTACAGGTGGTGCTAGCTTTAGAACTTAGGTCTTATGGTGCTTCGTTTGACTGTTTAAAAAATAACTATACTGTTAAAAAATTAGTTATTTGTACAATAGAATTATATATTAAAATGAGTCTCAGACCTTTATGAGAAACTTTAAGGAAATAACAGAATGATGAAGTGATAGTGCTGATTCCAGGCTTTTTTGTAGTTAGAATGAATAAATGGGGTATGGAGAAATTAATCTCAGTAGGAACATAAAAAGCAAAAGAAAGTGATATTATAGAACACATTTTCTGTATAGTTTCATTTTAATTCTTAATTGTGAATCCTTATGAAGATATTCCCCAAAACATACTGTTCTTTAGGAAACCATTTAACATATTAATAACATATTTCATAAATATTATATATAAATATATAATATGGTATTGCAATAAAATATATTACAGAATTATATTTATATGTTAAACATTTTAAGATATATTTAAAATGGTAAAAAATTGCATTTGCTCAATTATGTCTTATTGGTAGAAGAGTTTGAAATGATA